>NC_090899.1:10033302-10333302 GCF_040956055.1 Brachionichthys hirsutus
TCAGAATGAACGTTGTAAGTTTTCATTGGCTATAACATTGCGGCACGTCATGTTGCAACGCACTCCGTCGACCTATCAGAAGATCCTCACGCTCTCCCGTTTTGTGAATGAGATAGCGTATGCGAGGTCCACACACTCTCCGAGCGAGGATACGCTACAGTGATGTAATACTATCACACAGAACAGCGCCGCTAGACGCAGCGTGAGCTACATCACAAAGGTGGCAATGTTCCCGAATTTACTTCCTACCAGAAACGTGATCAGAAATTATAACTGGAAAAATGTAAAAATAAATAAATCTAAAATCTCATCTAATCTGACGCCAGTACATCTATATTAAATTCACACGTGCATCATATTATGTCTTTCTTCCTGTTCTTTTCTTCCTGCAAAATACATTTCTCCTTAGTTCTCATTTCAGTGAAAAATAAAGCACAAGTATCGCGCGCACGGGTGTGCGTTCAAAGAATGTCACATCTCTCAAGGCAATTACGTTGTATACGTGCCTCTACTGGCATTATCAATTCAACACCTACAATAACTGACGATCCCAGTCCTGTATATCAGCATCACTCCATCAGTACAGTTCACACCCTCCCTCTCTGAAACACACATCCGCCAACCGTCTTTCTCCAAACCAGGAACTGAGAACGCATGATTTGGCTGACAATGTGCAGCCCAACCGGTATGTAAAATTATAACTGAAGTGCGATGTGTGCGGCTGGCTGCGCCCGGGGAAGAGGCGGGGAGAGAAGGCAAAAAAACAATCAAAACACACTGGTGTGGACTTTACATGAACGGCGTGTGTGTGCGCGCCCCCATGCGTGAGCACGCACGCCTTTCTATGAAGTCACCGTTTGGCGTGTCGCTCTCTGTTTCTCAAATGTGGTTCATCAGAAATCAGCATCATCATGGGTAAACAGCGCCCCCTTCGTCTGCACAAAGAAAAGCACCTCAAAGAGAGCCATGAGGAACAAAACAGACCTCTGTGGAGGAGAGACAGGCGCAGGTTGTCGTGTGATAGCGATCTAAAAATGGGACTCCACAACATCCTAGGAAACAAAAGGAAAATGTTTCTCATCAGATTGTCTGGAATCACAAATTCTTCCTTCCTTTTTATGATTGAATTAATTAATGGGTCAAAAAGGCTTTATTATGCAAATGTTTATTTGTATTTCTGTATAATAGCAGTGTTTCCTGTACATTTAACAATGCTCACATTAGATTGTGTATGGCCTTCAATGCCTCACAAATTGAAACTTTTGAACATATGAATAAGAAATCTGTTTCTGTTTCAGGGGGGGGGGATGACATCATCGCAGAGCGCATTCACCGAAGCGCTTCCCGTGAGCCAAGGCTGCCACCAGGAGGCCATGAATAGAACTGCTACTACGCGGCACACTAGGTGATGTCATAGTTTAAGAAAGTAAGAGTTGGAAAGGATGAGAGAAGGACAAGGGAAAGCAGCGGGAGAGACAGAGCGAAAAGAGACGGGAAAGGATGAGTGGGAGGGAGCGAGGGAGCGAGGGTGATGTCATGATTTCTGAGCAGAGGAGGCTCTTTCATTAAACTGCAGATTGACACTGAGGATTACACACAACAGAAGAATCAGTCCGATACTCGCATGATGTCATGATTTGCAACAGCTGCTTTGGATAAAGGCACAACCTACGCGCTCAAAAATGAACTCCTCTTGATCAATCTGAACAAAGACGAGACGCTTCAGTCGACTATTGTTTTCTCTCTCCGATGCACTCCCAAAAATGTCACGCCATTCAAGACGACCTCATTGTGTATAACACTAACGCTTCAAAACGCTCACAGCCTCTTTAATCGCCCATAATTCTTGCCATGACATGCAATTTCTGCTTCCAACATAAACTCAGTGAAAACAGCCACACCCAAAAGCTGTGAGGCGGGCGATGGCTTTGAACAAAATTACATAACAATTGTGATAAAGCAGGTTGAGACAAAAGAGGAAACACGAAAGAAAAATGTAAGTGAGCAGGTTTATAGAGTGTGGGTGGGGGGGTTACGGTTGACCCCCCTCCTTGAGGATTGTGTAGCATGTGTACACATCAGCACTTTAGAATATTGTGATTAATGATCCATCTGTGGCTCTGGAGACCCCCCCATGGTGAGAGAAATGCTTGAGGGTTAATATCACATTTCTTCATCTGTCTCTCCATATCTTACAGCGTCTCTCTCTCTCACACACACACACACACATGCACAAATGTGCACGTACACACACAAAGAAAGACCTCTGGTAAGCCAGTTCATAAGGCATTTAAACTAAATATGAAACATATAATTCACCAGACTCCAGTTTTGTTAAACAATCTGTAAATCCGATGCATCATACCATCAAGATAAATTATTTTAACTAGTGGTGGATCGGTAAGATTTAACCTTTCACTAAGTAAATATTTGATATCTGCAATGAATAAGGCACAAGAAGCCACAAAAGGGCAGCGCCAGCGGCGTCACAAACCCCTCAGGCATTACTGAAGGTTCCTGTATCCTTGATTTGTATGTCATGAAATCACTATGTGCTAGACTAGCTCATTTTTAAAGGCTTTTTTTGGGTTTAAATTGTAAGCCATAACCCCTTAAAAATTCCAACGTTTTAATGACACTAGGGTAACGTCATTTTCCCATTTCCAGCAATAAAAGTGGCCGGTGTGTGTTGCTCTTAGCAATGCAAGCAACATTGTTTTACCGTAAAATACAGTTTTTTTCTAATGTGAGAAACACGTTGAAGAACCTGGACTATAGTCAGAAGCAATGGAGGAAAAACACACACCCAATGCACGCAATCAAACAGCTGCATTTATGACCTAGATGACGGTTTAGTTACCAGAGACATATGCCACTGGTAAAGATTGTGCTATATTATTAGTTAGCGGCAAACTTGTCCGGATGGTTTGAGAGGAGTTAAAGAAGACATTTTTGTCAAACTGGAGAAACCGTCCCTGAACAGAGGAGGAGGATTAAGACACCATCTATCAGCAAAATACAATGCAGGATTGACCTCTGTCCCCAAAATCCACAACCCCCAACCAGACCTGGGTGGATCTCAACAAAACAGCTCACCTGCGGGTGGGGGGGACAACGACCTTTCACCGTATGGATGCTAATGACTTAAGTCTTATTGTCCTGGTGGTTTCAGTCCTCTCTACTGGTCATGTAGAACTGAAGAACCCTCTTGAATGAAACCCAAATTTAAACAAGTCCAGTTGATGCTTCATTTTTGCTCTTTGTGATTCACCAGACTGAGAACCGACAGACATGTTGACTAGAATTCAGACGTTTTACTACAGACTCGCAAAGCGCAGTAGTTGGTTTTTCATAATAATGCCTACAACCAGAAACATACAGAGAACAAGTCCAACATCATGCACTAAACAGAAAATATAAACTTAATAACACATATATAACATTTTAACCCAACATACATTTGCGTATCTTTCGTCAATCAGTGTAACATCCAGTACGTCCCTCTATTTATTAGGATTATTCTACCAACATTGGTTAATTCTATTATTTTATGTCTCATGTTATTCACTCAGTTGAGTTGATAGAAATTACCGCAGTGAAATAATCCCTTACCAGTAATCTGGTATCCACTCGCAGCCAGCTGTCCAGCCATGTACTCGCCGTCCGAGTTGTTGTGACTGCAGCCCCATGTTTTCATCCAGATCTTTTGGGTACCAGGGATCAAACTGAAAAGTCATTGACACATGTTTTTTTTTATATGTCATGTGGAAAAGATATAATTAATATTTACACCTGATGTTTTTTGATATTTCAATCATAAGATCAATCAACTTTACACTTTCTATTGTCATCGGGACAGGTTGTTCAGATTTTATCCACCAAAATAAAAGACCAACTTTTCAAATTAAATGTAATTATTTGACTAAACGCTATTAAATTACAATGATTGAATGTCATTAACATAATCTGCCTAGCCTTTTGTATTCATCATAAAAATGGAAATATTGAAATACCAAATAAAGTCCCTCACACGTCACCATCAGTTTGATTCATGAGAAAACTTGAAATGAGAAAACAGTTGCAAAAGCAAATCGGATATTTTCCTAGGAAATTTGAATTTGTTCATCATCAGCCTAAGATATGTTGAATAAAGAAGCACCATCATAAATACACATCCTCTATTACATTACCACCATAGAAATGATTTGGCATACCTGTCAACTCGGAGCTCCTCGTGGCTCAGATCTTTTTTCTTCCTGGACCTTGGCATGATGCTCTTTCTAGCAGACTGTCTCTCGTGTGGCGTCGGGTCACTTGAAGACACCATGTCCTCGATGTCCTCGATGTCTTCAACCAGAGAGTCGCAGGCAGACGGCATGATGGTCTGAAACATCAGACCTAGCCTGAGTTAGCGCAGCACTTTTCTACAGTCGGTCATTACAATTGAGACGTTTGAAAATATGTTTACTGTACTATGATATTACATAGAGCATATTTATGTAATAACGTAAAAAGAATTAATAAAATGGTATTATTGTATGCAGTACATTTCATCTGCAATAGGACAGTGCATAATGTAATGAACCTTATAATTTAAATTATAACTTTAAATTAATCATTTAAGCTCCCAAGCCAAAAAAGGAACACCTAAACAACAGCGTAACTCCAACTCAGACACTTCTGTGGAATCGACCTGTCCAGAGAGGAAGCGACAAGTTTGTGAATCAATTCCAGCTGCTGAAAGAGTCAACAGCTGGAAATAAGAGGCAAGTAGAAAAACAACAGTGAACAAATGGTCTGAGGCCTCAGACCATTTCTCTGTTCTCGTCCTGTTTGGGTCAGGAAAGCAACAACCCGGCAGCAGGACCGCTACCTCCTCCTTTGAGCAAGGAGGAACAGGAGGAGCAAAATGACCTCCAGCAGGCCACTAATATAGAAAGATCTAACTTTATCAACCCCTTAAGGCTCCCTCAGAGAACTGAATATGCATGTTTCTGCTCAAACTGTCAGAGACAGACTTCATGATTTGTGGTTTGAGGGCCCGACATCCACAAGCGAGGCTTGTGCTTAAAGCCGAACACAATGAAAGCAGGGTACCCCACGCGTCCTGAAGGGAGGCCATCACGTCATGGAGGTTCTGCTGATCGGGGAGGATTTCTGTGGGATTCAGGTCTGGAGAAAGCGCAGGCCGCTCCATTTGAGGTAGCCCAGTCTCCAACGGGTCGTTCTCTAATAATATGGCCTTGATGAGCTCTCCAGCTCATTGTCCATGAAGATGAAATCAGGCCTGCGGTGTGGCTGGTTCATTGATCTCTCGAACGGCGTTGGTGGCCTGCATTTCTGCTCAGTGTGAATCGGCTTTCATGAGAGAGCAGCACGGAGGCCCACCGGCTCCTCATCCGGCGTTGATGCTCCCCTAAATGTGCCTGAAGTTGAGTGCCATTCATCGGCCGGTTGCCCCGGGCGATGAAGTGGTCACCAGTTTGTGATGTGGCCAAAGGACGTTTAATTCTAGGCATCTCTGTCGCTACCTGCTTTTGACACCAACAGTGGCCACTTCCAACTGATATATATATATATAAAACACCACAATACAATGCAGCTCAGCGATGAATATTTTCTGGACTGATCAATGAGCTGTCTGATCCATAACTGATAGCAAATCAATGTCATGAAATGCATTGTTTTGTGTGACGAGCAGTCTAAGACCACGGAAGACATCAGAGTACACTTGCAAATACAGAACTACAATATAAACATGAAAAAAACACGTATTCATGAACTATAGAACATATTTTAGTCCGTCTAGCCGGTGTAAAAACGTATTATTCTATAACCTAACGATAAAACGCTCAGCGCGAATCAAGAATGCGGACCGAGTCCCTGAGGGACACCTGCTGCTGTTTACTAACAAACACTCCAACCTAATGTTGTTATTGATTCGGTATAAATACGTACTGGGGGGGGGGGGGGGGCTATCAGCTTAGCTAGCCTCGTTAGCACTCCACACCCACGTGTCCTCTATTTTGGTCAGGCAGATACCATAAAATACAGAATAAAATCTTACCCGAGTCAAAATGTGGTTTAGTTAGATACGATTTCCGAATAAAGAAACTTTTAGCAATTGAAAAATATTATTTACGTCATCAAAACATCAAGTCACAAACATCAGGCCGCCATACTGGAGCTACGGTAGGTGAGGAGGGACAAACTAGATCCCACGTACCAGGCACCTTTTCTGAAATGTTGCAATCTCGGAACTCCACCGAGAGGAAAGGAAGTTCTGTTACCATTCCGTTTGTTTGCTTCTTAATTTAGTTCGGTTAATTAAAAACAAGTTTAAAAAAACGTATTATTATTATTGTATTGCAACATATCGTGAAAGAAACAGGAAACCAGAGAGGAATTAACACAGAGACCTAAAACTATTAGCCAGTCAATAAATTAATTGATATATAATTAATTCTGATGAGCTCAGCAAATGTAATTGTGGGTATTGTTATATGATGCCTTTTTCAGTCGGTTCATGACATTTCTACCCAACTACGTACTACAGACAGTGGTGACATTTTAAAGAAGGAAAGTGTTAATGTGTACTAAAGAGCATTAAAAAAATGCCCAACTCTCTGTTGACTGGGTAACCCCAGAACTCTAAACCTATTCGGATATTACTATCAGTACAACTCTGTGCATCGGACTGTAATGGAACTGGTTGTAGTAGTACTTTGCTCTCCTCATATCTGTACATTATGGCTTCATGTGCAGTGAAATACCAAATAAACAGTTCAGGGGGCATAATGTGGTAGCTGTTTTATATAAACCCTAAAAAAATAAATAACGGAAAAGCAGCTTTTAAAAACAAAATGTTACCCCTTTTGTTAATCTGTTAATTCAACATCATTGTTACTATTTCCACGTCAAAGTGTAGCACCATAGCTCAACGTTTTGCTTTTGTATTCGTGGTTATGGCGCCCCCTGGTGGCTTTACTGGGAACACAGCAAGATTCAGATGCCATGCCCTCAGTGTCTGCAACTCTCATGAAGGACAAATGCTCCAAATGTAATTTATACAAAACGTGAAGATGCAGTCATAAAGTACTAACAGTTTACACATTATTCACAGACTGTAACAAATATCAATTGATACATTATCTGTAAGACACAAAAACGACTTGTGGGAGCTTCATGAAATTTGATGGAAATTGAAATGATTGGTGTCGTGGGTAGCACTATTGCTCGAGGGCTCAAATCTTCCTTCCTCCTACCACCCAGGTGAAGTGGTGACCCTTAATTGCCCGTAGATGTGAATGGGAGTGTAATTGGTTGTTGTGAAGTATCCAATATTCCCACTTCTGCCCAGTGGCTGCTGAGACAGTTACAGAAAATTAATGGTTGAATAGTTTACACAACCAAGAGCGAATTATTAGATTGGATTTGGGGGGGTGGGGGGAATAGCAGCTCTAGAGTGGTGCCCAATGAAGAGGCAGGCATTCTGCACGTTCAAAGTTAAAGCATTTTTGTCAATCAAGCTTAAATTTGTTATAGCTGACAGATTACCCTGGAAAGTTGAATTTATAAATGTCCTAAAGGAGAAAACTATTGAATATTGAGCCATTTCCATGGTGTGTACCTTCCTCTGTTAAAGTAGTAGTACTCTGAAAATCACTGACCTCATCGTACAGACGTGTGGGACACACTCAAATACTTTATTTTCACCATCGTACAAAGCAAACCATTACATTTTCCTTTATTCAAATTTTCAATTAGAAACATTCAAAGTACAAAAAAAAAATTCATTTACCCCCCCCCCCCCCAAAAAAGATACTTTTTAAATTCCTTTTATAGATGTTCAATTTAGCATTTAGAAATTACATTCAACATTCAACAGCACACAAATAATTTCACCCATGCATTGCAACTTGCACAAAAAAAAGTGATGACGTTGGAGCTCTTTCAGAAATCAATAGTGTAATCCTAGTCAACTGTTTCCTATTAAATAATTAGCTTCCCACACAATTGCCAGGTAACTGATGGATCCAGTATATTTTATTTGGTAGCAGCTTGAGACTAAGGAAAACGACTTGGAAAAATGGTGCAGTTTCAATGTTTATACTTTTCACACCATTTAACCAAATAATGTTCTTAGATATAATGCTGCAATGCAAGAGTAATCAATGCATTATTTGAACAGTGCATTTGAATCTTCCACTCGCCATTGGACTTACTGGTACAAGCTGTCAAAAAAAAAAATGTTTCCATGATGTCAAATTGACTCAATATTGATACTAGATTCTGGCTGCTTGGAGCAAATGGATAATATAATCGTTACCTACACAAAGGGTCATAGAAAACAGAAATAACTATGTTTACGGAACTTAAAGAAATTGAGCTCAACTTTTCAGAAATACATAGAAAATTCACCAATATATATTCCTATAGGGAAAGCATGTTCAGGGGAACCGGAAGAGTTCTATGCAAGAAAGATTATTTTCAATAAGCTGTTTTTGAATGGATCTCGTTCAGGTCTACAACTGGCTTTTGTTCTGTTCCAATACTCTCCAGGTCAAAGTGAAATTGGAGGGAGGGAGGAAGGGAAGGGAGAGAGCAAGAAATAAAACTTAAAACAGACACACAAGCAATGCAGGAGGACACAAGTCACTGAATATGATCCAGAGGCGTACACAAGTGAAGGCTGTGCTGAGTGACAGTGCACTGTTCAAATGTGTAGATGTGTAGACTAAAACAAACGTGCATTTGTTTTAGTTTCCATCCATAAAATGTGCACATTCAGATCCAATTTTAAGACAACAAAACCAAATCCAGAACTACGTAAAGGGCTTGGGTGGAATCGAGCATCATCAAAAACGAAAGGTGCGATGTAATAACCAACCAATAACCAATAATCACGATGTGACACAAGGGTAGTTTCTAAGACAAAAACCAACGAAGCTGCAAAGACTCATACACACTATGGCATTTACTGCCGATGCCCTACTACTATTGTCCAAGTAGGAGGTAGCCTACAGTACCTTTGTGCACTGAGAAGTTTAGAAAACTGTACATCAATTTACAGATGGCAGGCTTACTCTCTAGCAAGCTTGATCGCTGACACACACACAGACTGCACACACAATTCAAGCGCACACCAACCAGGCCGTGGGAAGCAATCTAAGAGCAGCAATATTACCAAGATCATCTCCTTTAAAAGTCAGGGCTTCTGACTGCACATTTGTCTTTTGAGCTTATTCCGGATATAATCCGACATAAACTACTAATTTAAGAGCAACGCTGCTTCAAACACGTGAGAATAAAGTTGCATTCCTAGAGCGCCCAGTTCAAAGTGTTCTCACTGGAATTCTTACATTAACTGGCGTTTTGAGATCCTAGAGGCCAAACAACTTATGGCAGTAAAAGCGGAGCAAGTACGAAACTTGGCTTGGTTGCATTGAAGTTGCTCAAATTACAAAATACCCCCCCACCCACGCCCCTTTTTTCCCCTCTCGATTCCTCAAGGATACGAAGCCGTTCATTACCTGCTGTAGCCTAAACGGCGACTTGCGGCCATATTTATTTCTATAGTCTTAAAAACCTTAAAATTCTACACTTATTACTAAAAAAGAAAAAAAGGCAGACGGGCGACCAAAATGGACCGATGACTGGTTTGATCAATTATTGGTATCATCTTACAGCACAGTAATCTGAGTGAGGAGGCATTAGGGGGCTCTGGCAACTTCCGATGATGAAAAATGATAGACAGGAAGAAAAAGAAATGGCCATTTGAATCCACTTTCGGCGCATTCACACGTTGTACGGGTGTGATGCTTTTCCGTGCCGTAATCAAACAGGACTTTGAAGGTTAGTACAATCACAATATCTGTCCCCCGTGTTGAACGAAGAAGTCACAATAATACAAGGACGTGTGCTCAATCAGCAGATAAGCCGCTTGGCGCACGGGTAACAGGTCCCCTCATAGGTTTTGAAATGAGGGAAATTATTTACTATATTATGAATTTCATATATACAATTATTCTGTACATTTAGAACTACGCATTGAGCACGCGCTTATTATTTTCATTGCCATTTGAGGTTCTCCTGAAACCTAATATCTCTGCCATTGGTACTCCAGAATGTTCTTTTGCCTTGCATGCAGCAATGACTGGTGGCCAAACGTACAAAACACTGGTCGTTTTATGATTAGAAGAGTAAATGGACAAGATGCATCTGAGAAGTTAAATGCTGTGCACCAACGCTGCCCCATTTCAATCACAGATCATCGTGTATCCAGAATCTCTGCAGCCGACATTAACGTGGAATCCTCTTTTTTAGAGCAGCTTTCTCCTTCCTCACGCTTGTGCACGCTCCTGATGGGTTTAGGTGATCGTATCTGCACGTCGGGTGCATTTTACACTTGGGATTTTCTCAACCCAATCACCGTTAGTGCTTGTTAATGCCAGGCAGCTACACTTCGGACTTTGTCTCTGCGTGCAGTGATACGAGCCTTAAACCTTACAAAGTGGTGGATATCCTTCGCCTCACCATTCACACTGACACAACAGAGAAAAGCCTCTTCTTTTTTTTGTCCCACAGCTTGAGACAAAGATCAATGGATACTTCTTCACATCAACTTTCTGTCTATTTAGAATTGACTTCCACTAAATGCACAGTCAGCCCACAAGCATCCAACACCTCACGGATTCTCTACCTCTCCCATGCACATTATTTAAATCTCTATTACCTAATGCTAGCTGCACAACAGATCATCCAGGCCGAGAGCGGGCATTTTATCAAAGTCACAGGCGTCAAACAAGTCGCTGATTCCCTGGTCATCTCCCAAACCTAGAAGGTAGTCATCTTGGTCCAGGAGAGGAGGCCCAAGGTTTAAGAAAGGCCCCAGAGATGAGGGGATCTGGTCTTCCGTCTGCTGGAGAAGACTGGTGTAAGGGGAGGAGATGGGCGACAGAGTGGCGACAGAAACTGCCGAGGAGGAGGCCGGAGGCAGGGAGGGGCTGGGAGATGTGCTCATGCAGCTGGGATCTGTGAAAGAAAAGGTAAAGTGGTTGCCATATGCGTAAGATATAAAATAATAATAATGATAAGCAGATCTTTTTGGCCCGAACAGTAGCCACTTTGACCAGCTTTTGTTGAAACCAAATTTTCAAACGGATAACAAGAAACAGAAAATGCTAAAGTTTGCCACCGAACAAGAAAGGCAAGTCGTTTTATGTCTTAACCAATAAGAGGATAGCTTAGCTAAGCATCACAAACTTTAATAATAATAATAAATAAACACTTTCAGTCCATTCTATTAAGGAAAGAAAAAAATGCATGCAGCCGGATGATAATTTGTGATGCGACTGTAAAGTTTTTCCTCTTCTCCTGACTGAGTTTTGTTCATCGACTTCTAAATAAGTGGATGATAAATATTTTTTTGTGAAGGAGTGTCAAAGAAAGATATGTTGGGGGTTGCTGGCATTCAGAGGGAGAATTTGTCAGATTCAATACAACGACAATATTTAGATTTCCTAAGTTTATCGAAAGGCACCTCCCCAGGTCACACGAGAGGGGGGTGCCACATGTCCAACGTGAAACAAACCTTGAAGGACTTTGACAAAAGGAGAGTTCCCATTGATGTCCACGTTGCCGTTTTTCGCAGGACTTCCAGGGTCGTTCTCTTCATCAGGACAGAGTAGGACTTCTATGGGACCCTTGGTGCTCGTCAGATGAATGGACAAACTCTGTAGAGAGGAACGAGGTCACAAACTAAAATGACAGACAGTATAATTTGAGAAAAGGACTGAATTCATTTAAATGTCTAAAAACTACATCCTCTTTCCACCTGTCCTGATCTTTTTTACGTCACCAATATGACACCAAAAAAAACCCAGAAAAAAATCGAGTTAATCAGAAAACCATGACAGATCCAGCCTGCCTGCGTTATCGATCGTACCTCATCAGGGTCGGGCACTTCCAGTTTGGTGTCTGACGGGGCTTTGATGACAATAACAGTCTGGTCTCTGAGATGCCCCACCTGTTTGATATCTTGGTATGTGACATAGGCATATGTGGAGATGATAGGGTTAAAGAAAGAACACCGCATTGGCACTTTTCTTTTTTTCATCAAGCCTGAAAATTGTCATGTGATGACAAACCTGCCAAACACTGATTGCAGGATAATCCACCTACACAGTCGTCGGCTAGTTGACCTTTCAGACGATATAAACGTGCGGCTTTATGATTTAATGTAACCCATTTCTCCACGGTCCGAGCTGCAGCGAGTCAGTCATGATTCTGGGCGTCACCTCTTATACTGAAATTGTAATTCACGGTATTTGCCGCCATAATTATGAAAACAAAGTTTTATCAAAATCAAAATGTTATTACAATGAAAGGTAGCTGCTGAAGATGACATTAAGAAAAAAAACAAAAGGATATTTCTGGTTGCTTGGTAACTCGCTCATGTGTCTCACGTCCAGGCTGCATTTCTGGATGAGTTGCTCAAGCCTCTGCTCTTCGTCTGCCAGGGCAGAAACTTCCTCCTTCAGGGTTTGTCTCCTATTTAGGGATCCCTCCACCTCCAGCAGACTGCAGCCCCTGAGAGTGAAGCCAACAGATCCGCATGATCCCTCATGATTTCAAGCTGGTTCGAAGGCATCAGCAACTATTTATGTTCCAGCACAGATGATATCTTGCATGTGAGCCGATATTGCAAAGGATAATGTGATTAAATTGTGAAATTATAATTTATTTATTTTAACAAGATAAAAAACATCCATATTTTCCCCTTGTAACCAGAATAGTAAATTGAGATGCCCATTTAAAAACTAGAAAAGCAGTCGGAGCGCAGACCTCCCCCAAGCAGCTCATTCCCCCTCGAAATTGTATTTACACCGTCCACATGGTGATCTTGATCATCGAAACTTTTAAAATTGTTCTTGCTATTTTTATGCACCAACCATGAAATGTAAAAGCGAATCGGAGTTGATGTGTATTTTTAACATATTTTTTGAATCCATAAATTGGGTTTTAAAATTTCCCGACCTTATTCTGGATCAAATCCAGAAGACATTCTGCATGGTCGTGCATATCGGTCCTCTTATGACTGATTT
Source organism: Brachionichthys hirsutus (assembly GCF_040956055.1). Classification (NCBI taxonomy): domain Eukaryota; kingdom Metazoa; phylum Chordata; class Actinopteri; order Lophiiformes; family Brachionichthyidae; genus Brachionichthys; species Brachionichthys hirsutus. The sequence continues at coordinate 10,046,409 of NC_090899.1, forward strand.
TTGGTGAGTGAATTTGAATGCATTTTACAAAATGTGATACAAAACAAACAAAAAATCTATTTGTAAATTAGAAAATCCTGATTCGTTTCGTATCCAGAAAGGTATCCGGATCACTCTCAAAATTTGATGGGATCTAAATTAGAACAAAACCCATTTTAAGATCATTTTTCACCATGATCCATCCAGTTTTTCCGTAATCCTGCTCAACGCAATGTGTATTGTGTACCCATGTTTGGGAAAATCACGACAGTATCCGCAATCCGGATGAACCCAAGACCACAGCGTGCACTCTGGGAAAATGAAGAGTGCTTTTGAGACATAATAAATTAATACTTACATCCACTGAATGTTGTTCTTTGATTTCTTCTTGATGAGGTGAATGCCTTCCAGCACATTGGTGATGTCATACAGGCGCCTTTTCTGCACCTAAATACAGACACCGCCACACACAAATGACCTACGTTGCTAAAACCCAATCTAACCAATAAAATCATTACTCAGATTAATTTGGGAACTCTTAAGAATTCCTTTTGCAGAATTAAATGAGACGCAATGACAGTATAAGATAATGTCTCCCTCGCAGTTACAATCTGAAAATACCTGCAAGGTCTCCGCAGCCAGGTTGAGGTCCAGAACGCCATCGGACGACTGCGCAAGAAGCTCAACAAACTTCTTTGTTAGCAAGCCCAAGGAGGTGTCGTAGCGGGTCTTCTCCGGAGGGGATTTGGGCGCTATGGGGGTGTGAGAATCGGATCAGAGGGGTGGAAAAATGTGTCTTTCACAACTGTACTTCACCTTGGAGCAATAAAATTCAAAACACAAGTCATCCTGCCAAGATGACATCATTTAGTTTGATACATTCATCTTCGTGGCCCATTCGAGGATGCTGGCGTTACATTTTTTTCCACACTGACAGCATTTTCAGGATTCACGCCCGAATCTTTCTCTAGATATGTGGAACAAATTACTGCCAGTCTCCCGGGAACGTGAGATTTAAATGCAGATGGAATCACATGCTCGAATAAAATTACGTTAAATAACTGGAAAATAATTCACATAACATGTGTCACAGAGTACAACTATGTATAAAACGAATGTATTAATACTCTTTCTGCATTCAAACCCAGTTACATATTGTTCAGCGGACTACAAGGTGCACGCAGAGAAACAGAAAACCGGAGGTCATTCGCACGATCTGAACCGAGTCCAGCAGAAACGACGTAGAAACACGCGCCGCCTCCCACAAAACGACCCCGAATCGGCGTTCTGTGAACTTCCGGACGCCATAAACATCTGGCTCTTACTTCTGGGTGTCTTGAGCCGAGGCCCATTGGCCGCCGCCGTCCCACCTCTGCCTCTCGGTGTCCTGACTGGTTCCGACTGGTACTGGTGGTCCGAATCATCGAGCGCCAATCGTCTTTTTGCCTTTGTGATGCAAAAGGAGAATATTAGCAGCGAACATGGCCACCCCTCTCTGGGATTCCTCTCAGCTTCTTTCCCTCGATGCATCCGGAGGGCCGGTCACCTGTGAGTGTCCTTAAGTACGATCACAGAGAATGGAATAGTGTCGCCTAATCCGATCCCAGCTTAACATTTGATGGTTCTCTAGGGCAGCTTCCCGACATGGCTGCGTTCATCATCCTAGTAATCAGGATTCCACAATGACACAAATCCATCCTGTTTTCGGGCCTTTGAGCAACAGGGTGCCGGTCCGAGTTCCCCTTTTCTCACACAAGTTGATCTACTTCTCAGAAAAACAGTAGCTCAACTATGTTTACCCTCAACCTAAAAACTTACTTTATCTCACTCAAATCAGAGATTATGTCCTTGTTGACAGTCAAAATGTCAGCCATTTTATATCAGCATGCATGCATGCAGCCCCCCCCCTGCCCGCTCATGGCCCCAGCCTGATACAGAGGCTGGTTCAGTTCAGTTCATGCGAGATGAACATCCAGGAGCAAAGCAACACCCCGAACGCAGCTCGGGAGTCTCTGCTGTTTGTTCGCGCAGCTTGGAAGCGCAGGAAACGCGCAGCTGGCGCAGAAAGCACCGAGTTCCACTTCAGTTCGACACGAAACCCACCGTGACGTCAGACTTTATTCAGAAACACGTAACAAGGTGCAAAGCGAACAATGACGCCGTCCCGAAATAATAACCGGTAGAACTGAGAAGCTAATGCATCTGCAGGCTTTCACTCCAAGTCGTAATAAAAAAAAAAAAAGGAACGACGTGCACGACACGTCCATCGAGTAGTTTATAAACTGCAGTGAATGTTTAGCTGAACCTGGGCCATTCCCTGCAAGTTACGCCACTCGGGGTCTCGTTACAAAGCCTAGAAAGTACCGAACCAACTGCGTGAGAATCCCCCCCGAACGGACGCAGAGCAGCCATTAGGCCGCCGCTAACCTTACTCATCTCTTACCAGTCTCTCCATCCGGCTGGGAGGGTTAAGCGGACTCACAAGCACCATGAAGTTAGCATAGCGCGCTATGAGGGCACAACTCCGCGTCTCTCTGACGGCTACGCGCACACACCGACGCAAAGGCGTCCTTCAAGCCGAGAACATCTAACCGACCCACTCGGGGAACTTCGCTATCGCCGGTTACCCGCCCGCCTCGCTCGGTCTAGTCGCGGGGCACATACCCCGGCTAAGGAGCTAACGCTAGCTGCCCCGAACAACGAGCTCGGCTAGCCTAGCGAGCTAACACTTCTTCGGCTTTGGGCTAGTTGTAGCGATGGAAACACGTTCGGGCAGGCGGCGTAGGCGATTACCGGCGGTCTCCCCGACGCGGGCCGTTGTCCTGCTCCGTTCGCCGCGGCTTGTTGCGGGGTTGTGTAAATGTTGTTGATCTGAGGTTCGGACAAACACAGGTTCGATGTTCGGGTAAGGCTGCAAGGCGGTGGGGTGGTTATTATTTGGATGAACGTAGCGTTGGGTTGACCAGCGTTTAAACGATCGGACAGAGTTGTTAAAATGATGTTGTTGTCCAGAGAAGAGCCCCCAACTCCCGTTAAAATCACTTTGTCCGGAGCCGAGGAGATCCCTCTTCTCATCTTGCGTATTCGGGGTAACCCCTTTCTTGTCTCTGTACTTTCCAGCCCGTGTCGCTGCTAATCCCACGCAACGGTTACAAAAATAATCAGATCGGAGTGAAGATGAAAGTCTGATTCATCGACATTTGCTAAGTATTTTTCCTTAAAAAAGCGCATTTAGGCAGATGCAACGGATTAAAAAGTGGCGCAACTCTCGTTTCGCCCGTCTAGAAATGGCTTCAGGAAACGGCCCGATGAATGAAGGGATACGGTTTACGCGCTCAAGAGCCCTCCCGCGAAACTCAGATTTCCCGGGAAAATTTCAAATGAAATCTACATGTCAGACCCTATTGGTCTCTGACGGATATCGCCCCGCCCATATTACTCATGTATTGACCAATGCTATCCCAGGATTCAGTGGGCCACGTGTTCATTGGCAGTTGTAAACAGGTCAACGTCATCTGTCACGCCTTGCATGTTCCCTGCCTGGCCGCTGAGTGGCGCCAAATTATCAAACTTAACTTCCTTAACAGGAAAGAGATCTGCTCGAAGTATTAAAGTTTAACACTTTTAATTGTAGTTTGTAAAGCATAGTCCTTTCACAAGTATTTTTCTTAGGCTATTTTACACTAGCCTTTAAACTGTCCATTATATTTACAGTAAAATATGAAAATAAGAAAAATGTACACGTGTAGTTGCAAGATGCCTGTATCAGACTCATGAACACTGTCGAACTGGTTCCTGCCATTTACACTGCTCTATTTGAGCTTTGTGATCATGTCCACATGTTGCTGCTAATGCACATCTGTAAATCCACCCGTGATGATGATGCTGTTTTGTGGTACATCTTTATATTCCTAATTCTTTTTAAATCCCAGTCTATCTTTATGTCACCATGCCTTTCTTTACACGTTGGCACTGGAAAACATTCCTGGCTTGTGATTCCTTTTCACTGACAATAAAATCTATTCTGATTCTGATTCTTATTGAGGATTTTAAAAAGATAAGGAAAAGACCACAGACCAATAGGTGGGAATGAACTGCTGGAATGGGTGCAAGTAAACACAGGCAAGACAAAAACCAATATTTAACATTTAATTAATAAGACAATTGTCTCATCTACCATCTGATTTGTGATGATTAGGATTTTGCTGTTGAATTTCTGACCAAATACCCTCCTCATCAAAAGATGGTAATAAGCAAAATCCGGTATTTTTATATTATGCTAATTAAGTGAAGCTAATTTGAGCTTTGTTTTGTTTTTATTATAATTTCAGTAAATATTCCAAAATCCTCGGATTCCATTTCTTAGATTGGATCAGAGGTTTTAGTGACGATTGAATTAGAACTAAGTTTGCTATTTGGTTGCAAAAATGCGACAGAAAAGATATTATTTATTCCTTATTTTGCTAATGCGTCTTCCTGTCTCTTATTTTGTAAGCAGTGACCGGAAATTGTAATTACTTACGCCAGTCAGCCTTATCAGGGACCGAAGAGAGGAGGGATGGGGGGGTCGTCACTGTGCCTCGCCTCTCTCATAGTAGACTGGTTTGATTTGTCAGGGCGCCGCACCAGCAAACAATAAATGTCTGAGACTAAAATACGCAGTGTTCAGCGGGAAAGACAACAGAAATCGATAATCGATCGCTTCTTTAAAAACTATGCATAATGGGCGAGCGCTCGGACACTGTGTCTAATACTACTGGATCCAGGTGGCTGCTGCCTGTCAGTGAGCGGCTGGGCGTTCCCCTCGATCAGGTATGTGCAGCTTTAAATAAGGGAACACAGAAGCATCATAATGTAGAGGAGACCCTATCGTTTAGGAATGAATGAAATGAGGAGAGAAGCACGATGAGTGATTATTATTATTATGCGGTTCTGTTGCTGCAACCAGCTGGTAAATAGTTTAAATTCCCAATAAACCTAATAAACAATGTGGGGTGAATAATCGAGCTTCCAATCTCACGATGCTTTGCGCTATTCAACAAATTAGTTGATTTATTTTCAATATAAAATCGAGAACTTTCAAGGAATCTCTTACCGGAGACGCTTTTGTGATGCAACTGACTGAAATATCAGGCTGGGCATTTTAAGTAGTCACATTGTAAACTTTTGCATTCGTTGATGGTAACATTTTGGTGAAGGAAGTGACCCCTGAGCTAATATTGGATCCCAAATTTTGAACAACTGAGCTGCAAATATAGACGTAGATATCGGTACAGCTCAGGACGGTGTTTCTCCCAAATCTAACAAACAATGACTGCCAACTCAAAATGATTCAATCCTTTGTGTCTCCAGTAGTTTGCAGAGACCTGCTGTAAACATGACGCATGTTGTTTACAGACCCCAGTAAACAGGTCCTGCTATGAAGGAGGCTTATCGGGTAGTAATGCAGTAATCATGTAAAGCGTGTAATATAATAAAATGACAAATTGTAATACGTTTGTTTGACTTGGTCTTTGAGTCCAACTCATAAAAAGCATCATTTAGATGCTAATGATTTTGGCTTTTTTTTATTAATTTGTTTCCGATCCGTCTGCAGGTGAATTTTTTGGCGTGCCAGCTGCTTGCCTTGGCTGCAGCCTTCTGGTTTCGTCTCTACCTCAGTCCAGGCCACGCCAGCCCCCTGATCAGGCATGCTGTCGCCACGCTCCTGGGCGTTGCTCTTCTCATCTTCTGCTTTGGATGGTACTGAAATGTGACGCTATCAGACTTAATCATGTTCCTCTCAGGATGCCGCACCTCCTCACTCAGTCTGTGTCACGCCCAACTCAGCACTCCACTAAAATGACCTTTGGCCTTTCAGCTGTACCTGTAGCCATCAAACGCCGGTGAACCTTACCACAGCTGCTTATTTTATTGCATTGATCATATTTACATTCGCAATACTCTTGCTGCCTGCTGCTGCCTGTCACCAGGATTTCCCCTTGAAGATCATAAAGCCGGTCTTTCTTTCTGACATGTTGACAGGGCAGATGTCTAGCATGCATTGTGTAGAGCTGCATATTTGCTGCTCCACAGGTTTCTAATCATTGGAGGGTAAAAAATATGTTTGATGCTATCTCAGGTTGTCTGTGGCTGACATTCGACTTGCTGCAATTTTAAATTAACACTGATATCCCAAAATAGTCACGGTGCACATTGTCTCTTAATTTCACTCTGCAGGTACTCGGCTCACATCCTAGTGGTGGTGGGTTTAAGCTATCTGATCGTTGTCCAAGCAGACTGCAACAATGTACACAAGTAAGTGTTGATCATCGAACTTGGAAAAACCTCATAAAATTATGAGCTAACGCTATGAAATAGATAGTAAACGTTGGCATATGGAATGGTTAATAACCCTTCACACCACTGACGTGCTGGCAAAGCAACCAGGTCGCCTGGGAGTTCATTCTGCTGCGCAATGAATAGTTGCTATAGGAGCTTTTATTATCAGAGATGTTCCAAACTAAGCACCTATCCTGCACCGGAGAAGAATCTGGATCCATATGGCCGTCGCCACCAAAACGTAATGGTTTGTACACCCTGTTCTTCTGTTTTTGGAACATCGCTCCAAAAATGTAATAACAATCTGCTGATAACTGTTTGAGTGATTATGTCAACAGATAGAAAAACAGATACCGGGAGAAGTTAAAAATGTGCAACTGATGGCAGACCCTACTTGGTCTCATCTCCAGGTTGTGTACCTCATGAACATCTTATTTTGTTTGGTTCATTCCTCACCTTCCAGGTATTGCATGGTGACAGCTATGGGCTACTTGACAGTGTGCCAAGTGAGCAGAGTCTTCATCTTTAACTATGGGATACTGTCCACTGACTTCTCTGGGTAAGGAAGATGCAACAGCTCAGTTGTCTCTCCTCTTTTTGCCTCACCGGTCTTGTTAACAGCCCATCAGTCATGCCATAATAAGAGCTAAGGTGTTTTTGGCTGACCTGTGATGGAGGTTATTGTCAAGCCACATCTACACCCATTGAGTTTTACAGTATTTGGGGCATCTTTGTCAGAGGATTCAGATTTTGCTTCTCTAACTTTGTTGTGTTTCATCACTTCCTTTAATTTCTCAGGGAAATAATATTTAGTTTTTGATGTATGGGGGGGGGGGGGGCATATCAGGGGATTCATAGCTGTGTGTCTGTGCAGTTTTAATCCAAATACAAGTAAAAACCCAGCCCCGTTAGATTTAAATATATGTTCACAGTGGTAGTTGCTGTCTGCTCTTTTGCAGGCATGTGAGTCTGATTTTGGACGAGGCTTCATTGAATTAAACGGGGCTGTTGAGTCTCGGTGGAGGAATGTGTTCTTCTGAATTCACTCTAGATTTGGTACTTTTTATTTGTTGGGTATTAGCGGTTTTCAAATGTGTTACATCCTCATTATCGCTACGATTCGGTGTGTTGCTCTATCAATGGAAGATGCCAAACATATTTAATCTCGTTTTTCCCTAAATCCTGTGTGCCATTCTCCTGTTTCTCTTTTTTCATTTCCCAAAGATTGTAAAAAATGTTTTGCTTTTCTCTCAGAAAGACATCAGAACTGAAACTGAGCACATCAGTATCTTGTGCACATCACCGGCTTTCTGCGTGGAAAAACAGAGTCTGCATTGATGGAGCATTGCTAACTGAAAATGCAACTGGCAACTTTCGTTAGGCAGGCAGCGCCAGCCGTTCAGCCAGCCTCTCAGTTTTCCATTCAGCGCACACAATGCAACCACTGTGTCTGTTTTTGCATGAGAGCGATGTAGTTTCTGTGTGCTTTTGTGCGCGCGCACACACACACGCATGTGTGCTCGCACGCACATGCATGCTGACATTCTTGGGATAGAGATGTCTCTCTGTGAATAAATGAATGGTAGGTGTTGTGAAACTAATCAGTTCAGATTTACTGTCCACTGTCAGCTCACTTGTATTCTACACACACTTTATGCTCAACTCGTCGCCTGTTGACTTCGTAAAGCTGCAACTGTTTTGCATGACAGAAAAAAACATAGAACAGAAAATAAAATGCAATTACATTGGCTGCTGAAAGAGTGTCTATTTTTTTTAATATTTCTCAACAGATACAATCTGTTTGTATTCATTGTTTTGCTCTTAATTTTAACGCTAATATCACCTGTATTCTTCTGCTCAGGCCACTGATGATGGTGACCCAGAAGATCACAACACTGGCCTTTCAGCTTCATGATGGTAAAGTAGTGGAGAACACACACAAACACACACGCTCAGATGTGCAGCTATAAGCTTTAATGGTGGACGATTGTCAGTGCAGACTTTGGGAGTTCAGGTTCAGGACCTGAACTTAATGGCATTCAGATATCTTTCATTTTATAATTTGCGAGAAGGGCAGAATTTCCAAAAAGGCTATTGTTGACTTAATCCATTGCTTTTCAGGTTTTTGTAAGAAATCTGAACAGCTGACCCTGGAGCAGAGGCGTCTGGCTATATAGTGAGTTTGATCTTTTCTCTCAGATTTGTCTAATAATGCAGCCAACTATTGTGTTCATTGAATTCTGATCATTATATGTTGGATAAAACATCAGAGGTGTGCGTCTTGGTGTGCTCTGGGATGAATGAGATCTTTGGTGTTATTCTTCTACTTTTTTCCATTCTTGAATAAATCTATTCTTTTAAATGTGATGTCTGAGGTGCAACATGGCTTACATTGTAGGACGGATATCTTTCTGCACCTGCCAAAGTATAAATGAGCAGATGGTCTCATTCGAAACGTTATTGGGGGGAATAAATAACTGCCTTTTCCTTTAGCCTCGAAGAGAGATGCAGTCACGGTGAATGGCTTATTCATGTCAAAAGCATGCGAGGAACAGAGACGTAGGATTCATTTAGCATGTTTCGGCATGTGAATTGATGACATTATGACATCATCAGAGAATCATGCATGTTATTTTGCAGGAAATTTTAAAATGCATCAAAGATTATAACATTTCGTGTTAACTGTTTGATAACCCTGCAGCGCTCGCCTGAACGACTGTCTCCTGTTTGTTAGCTTAGCTTTAGCACGCTATGCTCCTTGCAGGTTTCACTTACACATCCCTGCGTTTTGGTTTTGCACTTTTGGTTGAAATATTACATAAATGCTTTGATGCATCTGTTTCTTCAGAATTCTGGTTTTGGAAAAACAGATGCATCAAAGCATTTATGCAATACAGTATTTCAACCAAATACAATTTGGGAATGAATGCAAGCCATCCACTGCTCCATTTATCCTGACGTTGTACACAAGGTAAAGGGGATTCTGTTTGTGCCAGTGTTTTCTCCTGTTGTTCTCTGTGCAGTGTGAGGCCCCCTCTCATTGAGTACCTGAGTTACAATCTGAACTTCCTGAGTGTCTTGGTGGGACCGTGCAGTAACTTTAACGACTACGTTGACTTTATAGAAGGGCGGCACATCAGCAGGAGGCTGAAGCAGCACGTTGGGATATCTAATGGGCTAAACGGCTGTGATAAGGCTCCAGACCCCTCCCCTCTGGTGAGTTCTTAGACGCTTCACTGGGGGGCTCCTTCCTCATCTGATTGTGTTTAATGGCATTTAACATCCAGGGACAGTTGCACAAGTGGTATATTTCACTCCTACATTATCTAAAAGTATCATTTATGTAAATATATATACATTATGTTATTTGTAAACTAAATTATTGCTAATCTGTTTTTAGTTTTAGTCTCAGCTGGCCCTGATGTTGGAGTGACGTGGTGTCATCATGTCCATGCCTAATGTGTGCATCCCTGACCGCACAGTTTTTGTTTGTTTGTTTGTTTTGCTTGATTCAGGGTGCTGTCTGCAGAAAACTGTTGGTCTGCTGTGGCTGCATGCTCTTCTTCCTCATCGTAACTCGGTCCTTGGCAATAAACTACAATGTAGACCCCCACTTTGTCAACCATGCCTCCTTCCTCACCAGGCTCACCTATGCCTTCTTCTCCATACAAGCCGCAAGGCCCAAATTCTATTTTGCCTGGACACTAGGTGAGCTGCGTGTGTGTGTGTGTGTGAGAGAGAGAGAGATGGAACCATAGACCTTCTTACTGCCCTGGAGGTCATGTGCTTTTTATATATGTCCTCCATCCTGTCAGCTGATGCAGTCAACAATGCTGCCGGTTATGGATTCCTGGGGATTGATGAAAGTGGAAAGCCTTCTTGGGACCTCATCTCCAATGTCAGCATTTTGGGGATTGAGGTACTTTCAGTGTTTATTGTGGTTAAAAACATTAAAAAAAAATTCATTATTTAATTTTGTGCACATTCCAAAAAGTGTAATATATTCAGAATTAGAGCACACAATGTGCTTATTGTTCTTTTTTTTCTTCTTCTTTCAAGACTGCAACCAGCTTCAAGACATTTATTGACAACTGGAATATTCAAACAGGAGTTTGGCTCAAAATGTTAGTGCTGTGAAAATGAACTTGAATATTGATCATGCAGTCAGACGTCGTTTACTGTTTAATATGTCTGTCGTCTCCTCAGGGTGTGCTATGACCGAGCCCCCAAGCACAGGCTGGCGTTGACCTTCATCCTGTCTGCCCTGTGGCATGGTGTTTTTCCAGGGTACTATTTCACCTTCATCACTGCCATTCCCATCTCCATTGCAGCACAAGCTGTGAGTGTTTTACCAACTCTTGAAGCATAAAGGCTAAAAAGATGCAATTAGAAAGCGCTTCCCGGTTGCATGCAGGTGTCTCTATAAATGATTACCAGTATGTCTGGTTTACCACGTCTGTGTTTTCAGACAAAAACAAACAAGTACAGCAGGAGGAGCGGTTGATGAAAGTAAAATAATATTACACTAAAGTAAAACAAAACATGGAAACATGATCTTCCCTCTCCATTGGCTGTCTGGGTCCATCAGGTACGGAAGTCTGTTCGCCACTACTTCCTGGTCTTCAGAGGCTTGAAGCTCGCTTATGACATCTTAACGTGGGGAGCCACCCAGCTTGCCATCTGCTACACAGTCATGCCTTTCTTACTTCTTGCAGTGGAGCCCACCTTGGTTTATTACAGGTATGCAATAGTCATATTAATTCCCACATTTATATTCTTGTTGTTCAGGTAATGGCAACAAAGCAGCTCCTTTTGATGCTGCTGTCAAGTCAACATCTCAATTTTGAGTGTGTAGAATTCATTTGAATACTTAGAAGCTTCATGGTTGTGTGTGTTGAAACGTGTGTGCGTCCGTTGTGCATCGCTTTTCCACTGAAGCATGACGTTTATGAAGTTTGAAAAGCTAAGTGAGTGCCAGCTTTCATTTCTTCGATACACTTAACAATATTGCACGTTTAGTTTTGAACGTGTTGTGGCTCTAATGGATCACCTTTTCTCCTGTCAGTACATCAGTAACACAGTTATCATGCTGCCTTCCTTCCTTTCCTAGGTCTATGTACTACCATGTGCACATCATTAGCATTCTCGCTGTGATCGTCCTGCATCAGAAACACAAACCCAGGGAAGCCTTTGCCACGTCTAAATCGTTTGTTTCGTCTTCGGGATCAGCCCGGTGCCAGCCTGTTTACTCCAACAACAATGATAAAATGGACTGAAAGCACCCTCCTTCACACTCCTCTTCCAGGCTTGCAGTTCACAGCTCACTATCAAAGGAGATATTTGGGACGTTCGGCTTCAAATGAAGAACTTTGTCATTTGTAATTTCTTTTGGACAAGGCAAAATAAGGATTTAGGAGAACTTTATTGGTACGTTATAGCATTTCAACCTACAGCACATGAGAAGAGCTTTTTAGAAATTAAGGCCGCACAAGAAACCGTAGATTATCAGGCTGGTGCACTGGAAAGGCCAGTGCTTCCATCCAATGCCTGTCTGCTCCTAAAAACCACAACACACAGAGAAAAAGACAGCTTCCTCTTTGTCCCTGTCCCCTGTTTGTGCCGTCCGTCCAACCAGTGTGGGATTGAAGTGACTTCAGTGGGAGAGCAACTCATAAATACGAGAACAAACTATGCACATACTTGGACTGTTGGACACACACAATTAGTCGTAGTCTGATGCCAATGGCTGCGCGTGTGTGTAGGTGTGTGTGTGTGTGTGGGGCACAACAAAGGAGCATACCAAAAGTAGAGGCAGCCTTAGCATGTGTGTGTCTGTGTTTTGTCCAGGGACACCATCACTAATAATGTCAAAGGCAGGATGGCAGCTCCTGCAAGTTGAGGAGACTTCTGTAAAAGAAGCAAACGCTTTCTGTGGTGAATGAGCATGGGGTCTAAATAGACCCCAGTAAAACAGAGGAAAGAATACATTCTTAAAGTGTTAGTATTTTCCATATGAACAGGGCAGATACATGTCATAGCTGAAAGTTCAACTAAATTTGAAGGGGGGTAAACTATTTGATAAATATTTTTTAAATGAGACAGCATGTGGCATGTTTTGTTTAAAATTTGATGAATGAATTTATTTACCATATCTTTTTTTTTTACTTAAATTTTTTGCACAGTTGAAATGTGTAAATCAAACATTTGTTGTTTATGATTTAGAGATTTACAGAGTTGAGTGAAAACAGTTTCAAATTGGAAATGATCTTCTGTTATGTTAGTTTCCCAATGGTTGCCGCCCTGGGGAATCCCAGGGGTGGGGAAGGACACATGCGCTGGCGACATGTGCAATGTTTTTAGACCATGGACCAAGCGGAGGCTCAATATGTACATGAAAAACCTGTTTTTAGATGTGGATGATTCTACAGGAATCATCCACATCATCCACATCTAAAAACAGGTTTTTCATGTACATATTGAGCCTCCGCTTGGTCCATTTCTTGCTTTGAGTTGAGAGCCCAAATCTGAATTACAAACAGATGAGTGAGAAAAGTGCTGCATTAACCAAATTAGGAAAACATTATATTAAAAACAAAAACCAATAATATCTGCATTAATTCAAGTGGTTCACTCCAGACCTAGCCACCCTGTTGGGTCAGCAAACACCCCCTGCATTCAGGTCTGTATGGTTCTGACCACATCCAAACTCACCTATGAGAATCTAGGTCAGGCATGGGCAAACTACGGCCCCCCCCAGGCCATATACCCCAGGACCATATCTTTTTAATCCGGCCCGCCTGAACTTGTCCAAATTATATAATTAAATAAAATGTTATTATAAATAAACCTCATTCACTTTACCTTTTCCCTGTAATGTGTAGGGATTTTCCGTATTAGATGGGCGGGCCCCCACCCCATCAGGGGATGGGACTCATGGACATATGAAGACACGGAAGCAGAGAACGGCCTTGGTTCGGACTTGGTGAACCCTTACGAATGTTACCAGAAAAAGGCCAAATCCTTGCATGTAATGGGCTTTGGCGTAGTCGGTCAGATATACGAGGCATGTGTCAGTGGAGTGGGATGTTCTGAAGCCCGATTGGAATTCAAACAGCAGTCTATGCTCGGCGAGGTTAGATGTTGATGTTATTATAAATAAACCTCGACACCATACCTACCAGATTCCTCAGAGGCGCAGCTGTCTCTATCGCTCCCATAGTAACCCATCTTATAAATTTATCCATCAATCAGTGCCACGTCCGACAAGACTTGAAGACTGTGTCGGCGAGTGTTATTCCTCTATATAAAAATGGAAACAAATTAGAACCTGGCATGAATCAACAGCTACCTCGCCGAGCATAGACTGCTGTTTGAATTCCAATTGGGCTTCAGAACATCCCACTCCACTCCACTAACACATGCCTAATATATCTGACCGACTACGCCAAACGGCACCCCAGTGCCAATTTCACTGCAATGTTATTTCTGTTTTAAACGAAGGAAAAATTATTTTCCCGGAACAATAGCTTTAAATAGAACCTGTTTCCCTTTTTGAACAGGTGATGTTTTACAATTGTTACAATTTGTTTTTCCATTTCTGAATCGCTGCTATTCAGTGCCTTCAGGGCCAATTCATAGTTTCCAAACTTCTTCGACATTTGCTTCACGATGGCCTTGAGTTGCTTGTCGAAGGCGTCAAGGTTGACTTTAATGTGGTCACCTTTAATTTCAGGCCAAACCATTTCAAACAGGTGAGTCATGATGCTGCGCTTGTTTGGTGGGAATGTTTTCGCTTTCAGGCATAGCATCCAAACTATCCTTTTACTGAGCATGCTGACATAATCTTTGACTACTAGTGCATTTTTGGGCTCTACACATGTTGGGTCAGTGTCTGGAAGAATTGCCGTCAGGCTGGTTGCCATCACTCGACTGTAACGGCTGACTTGACTTTGCAGCCACCAGTTTATCATGACCATAAATACCCACTCATTCAATGCCAATAGGTTATCTGTTGACTTGCAGATGAGTTGATCATTGATGAGTTTCCTAATGTCTTGCGTGAGTTTGAGATATTCAGCACTAGTTTTGTACTTGTTTTTCTGCCAACATGCCAATATATTTAGAATTGAGTCTGTCAGCTTGATTCTCCCATCTTCCCTAATCTTAAAAGTATCTGTTAAACGATAAAGTAATGCTGTGACAAAGCATTTTTTTAAAACAATTTCTACCCTGCTCCGAATATCCGTGAAAGACAGTTGGACGGTACATTTTGGATGTGCTCCGATTAACATCTGAAGATTTTCCATTACGATCAGTTTAGAGGTACAATAAATATACTGAGAGATTTCAGATTTAAACTTCTCAAATAATTTCCGTGAGAGGTCGTTCAAAATTGTATACAATGTTCTTGTAACCTCCTTCCAGATTTCCCTTTGTACATCTTGACAAATCATATCTAGGAAATTTTCTTCAAGATCTCTATCTTGATAATTATTGTATATGCTAATCTGCCGACGTTGTGGAGGTTGACGTTGGGTTCGGGTTACGTAGTCCGTCAAAATTTCTCTTGTAAAACGGATCATGATATTAATTGTGCTTGGCGCAGTAAAATGCTCAGTCTCTTTAGACCCTAAACCATTGGACAGGGCAGAGTTGACTATCTCCATTATCTCTGTGGTCATGTACTCCATCAGTCGTTTAGAATTAAGGCTTTGGTGGATAATGTTGAAAGCTAGATCAAAGCCCTTGATGATTGTGTTACCGACACAGAACTGAACTTGCTTCTTGGACAAGGCTGTATAATTCTTTTTAAAGGCCATTATCATGGCATTGGCTATGTTTGATATTATATCCAAAAGCAGATCCATTAGCATGATGTCTAGGGCAGCATCGGATTTCCCTAATCTCAGTAATTCCCACTGTTCCATCGTTATCCTTTTCAGGAATGATTGGACGAGTGGGCTAATATCTTCAACTCCAACTTTTGTAAAAGGCTCTGTGCTTATGCCCATGGTGATCATGGCATTCGCCATGGTCTTGATGTTTTGTGTATATGCCAATAGTGCACATAATTTAAATATTAAAATATCAAAGACATTATATCAAAGGTCAGTTTAGCTTTGATCCCAGGCCCCTCCTTAATCTAAGCATCAAAGCAATATATAACTTGAAAAGCACAGAGAGTGAAGGTCTGTATAATTCAAGACGCAGAGGGTTATCTCTCTATAATAAAAAATGAAACAAATTAGAACCTGGCAACTATTTCCCTGTTTCCATCCTTTGCTCCATCTCAAAGGTTATGCACAGATTAATCCAGGAGCAAATCAACAGCTACCTCACCGAGCATAGACTGCTGTTTGAATTCCAATTGGGCTTCAGAACATCCCACTCCACTGACACATGCCTCATATATCTGACCGATGATGGAGATTGGGGCTAGATGGAAATATGTAAATTATCCTATCACCGACTACGTCAAACGTGAAGTGGACTTGGGCACAAGTGCCCAAGTCCACTTCACGTTTGACACATTTGGGCTGTGTCATGCTGGACCTCCAAAGGCCTTTGACACTGTTAACCATTGAATAAACTAAGGGTGATTGGTTTTGATAGCACATCAGTAAACTGGATGAAACCGTACCTTGAGGGACGAGAACAAATAGTGGACATAAACGGAACCTTGTCCTCGTCCCTCCCGGTGAGCTGTGGGGTTCCTCAAGGCAGCATTCTAGGGCCGTTACTGTTCCTCCTATACATTAACGACATGCTGCCTGTAACTGCAAATTGTTCCTGTTCGCTGATGACCAGCACTCCTGATTTTGGGAGAGGACAAAGTGCCAGGTTGAGGAAGCTCTCAGCTCTGAGGTCACCAAAATCCATACTTGTCAAACAGAATCTATTCTTTTTTACCAAGAATATATTCTGGTTGAAATCATTTTAAGGTCACAGTCGACAATACAGTAATCTCGAGCAAAGAAGAGATTACCTATTTGGGCTGTGTTCTTGACAAATACCCGTCTGGTGATAGCATGGCAACTCGGTGATCAAAGGTGATCAAAAAAGTCAATCAAAGAACGAGATTTTTAGGCAGAATGTCTACTTTTGTCAACAAGTGCTGTCCGTACTCTATTGTTTGACTGTACTTGTACTGTAATACATACAATTGTTTGACTATACTTGTACTGCTCTAACATTCTATCTAATAAATATATTCATCATCATCACCTCCACCGAGCAGCTCATTCATAAAATTAAATATTTCTTCCTGACTCCATTCTGGATCATCTCATCAGATCCATATGAAATTCGGTGGTGAGACAGAAGTACCCCCCCCCCCCCCTACATGAATGTGTCAAATTCTATAAATATCGGTCAATATTCAACTGAGACATTGAGGAACACATCTTGAAGCTCCATGACCGCAATGCTACCGACAATTTCAAAGTGCTGCATAATCCAGGATATCTTCCCAATAATCACCAAATTGAATGAACTGTTGTTGGTCGGATCCCCAACATTTCCCGAAAGTTTCATTAAGATCCGCCCAGAACTTCTTGAGTTAACTTGCTGACGGATGGGGGGACAAACGACCCTGATCACATAATCTCGGTCTTGACGGAGGTAATTATATATGCATGAATTGCATTTGCTATCAACAGAAATAGACAGAGACATTTGGCCGTTGATAATATTTTAATCAAGCCAAATCAAGTAAAAAAAAAAAAAAAAAACTCACACAAACAAGTCTGTACTTCATTTTGTTTCACTATAATAGCATTTAATGTAAACCCAATGATTTTTTTCTTTTTAAAAATGTATGGAACATTTACAAACTGTATAATTTGGAACAAAAATATACACAAGAAAGCACTAACAAAGTAATCTCATTTTACTACCAAACATTAAAGTCACCCACACTGTCCCACATTCTTTCGATAAATGTGTCGGTTTTGTAATACGCCTGTTTTTGAAGCAGATCATTGTGGATTAGGTTGTTGAAAGTAACGTGTCTGTTTGGAATTTGCAGGCTACGACGACTGGGAATGAAACAAGTCCCATTAAACCAAACCGCTGTTGAAGCCTCGGGTTCTCACCAGCAAAGATGCGGCTCACGCCACACTAAAATCACCAAAGCCACTTTCATCATCCTCTGGCCAACACTGATATCCCTACGATTCCATGGCAATCCATAAAATAGTTTCTGAGATATTTTAATCTGATTATTTTTATTTTATTTTACATGGACTGACTAAATGTCACTGGAAGAGTTAATAGTACTGTACTAACATTATTTAAATGCTAGATTACATCAATTTTAACAGATATTTGAGAATTGTTTGGATATTAAAACCACAGAATGTGTTTGTTTAATTTGCTCTGCAGATACAAGACCATGTTCTATTATAGTGTACAACGACCATGCCTTTCTACAACTCCTTCCTCTCCAGAGCACCACCAAGCAGAGCTTTCCAAATACACTAAAGCAAAACTGAGACAAAAAAAAAAAACACAACACAAATTAGCATCCAAAAATATCTATGAAAAAAATGCAACGTTTTTTTCTTCTTCCAATAACATGGATAATTTTAATGATTGAGTACAACGGGAATAAATACCTCCAAAAACACAATACTCTCACACCGAGATGTCCTGCCCAAGTGAACGGACAGAAGTGAGGCTTTCTCAAACCTTAACAGATTGACACCCAGCAGAGGGCTCTGCTACCCAACCGACAAACCAAGACTGCACAAAAACACACAGACCTATTTGCACTGATTTCTGTTCATGACGGCTGGAGAGCAGACTATTCCTTGTGCTTTGTTGCAGTTTGACAGCCATAATATTTAATATCTCCTCCACTGATTCGTATCTAACAGTTTGATGTCATGCATATGATTTTCTTGAAGTATTCTTACAACGTAAACATGTACAATAGAGATATTTATTAGCAATGCATGCATCATCAAGCAATCAAGTCAAAAAATGCCAACCACATAGATGTGCTTTACCATTAATAGATATTCTTTATTCCATCCTTTCAAAGGGTCACTGTTGCACGCGTAGTTATTGAATGCTCCTTCACAGGATGAGTCGTCGGGTGTTCAGTGAGTTCAAACACACGACAATCTCCCTCCTGTGGACGAATAGCATTAAAATTCACTGAACATGCGATGCGTTGTGCCGACGTTTCCTATCCCTAACCAATCCATTTAAGAGAAAGAGCGTGAGAACATACATGAAAACAAAAGTACATACATTTCAACTTCCGAACAGATTTAATGCCAATAGACATTGTGGAGATTTCCTTAGATGAGCAACCTAAAAGGAGGTACAATAAGGATGACGAATGAATTAATCCACCAACATATATCCTTGCTCGTCTGTTTTGTGGCTGACAGATGACGCGTTTTGCTTCTGAAAATAATAATACTGTTATACCAGTTAATCGTCATGTTATAATTTAGGGTCAGGGAAAGCAAACCGGTGACAATTTATCACCACAAGCGTGAGACAGCATGAGGTGGAAAATGACCACTGGCTTTCTTTTAATAGAGCGCAGTAGATCAGACAAAACATAGGATAGGTTAGTTGTATAAAGCAATCACACTGTTTCCACAGAAAGGAAAGAGGGTAATTTGTAATTATCTCTCACTATGTGGCTCCATGGCACGTAATAGTGAGAGGCCTGGGGTGGATTCACCCTGCACGAAAGATGGAGCTGGAAGATATAAATCCTAGTGAGAGAGTCGGGTTCAGATGGGGCAGAGGCTTCCTCTGTTTCAGTGTTCACTGAATATCTCCATCTCCTCTGTACGTCTTAAATCTAAGGAACGTTCCGGGCAGCTCCTCCTCGATGCTGCGTCTACCTTGGTTCAT
Organism: Brachionichthys hirsutus; assembly: GCF_040956055.1. Classification (NCBI taxonomy): domain Eukaryota; kingdom Metazoa; phylum Chordata; class Actinopteri; order Lophiiformes; family Brachionichthyidae; genus Brachionichthys; species Brachionichthys hirsutus. The sequence goes on from NC_090899.1 coordinate 10,065,585, forward strand.
GCAGCACACATGGTGAGACACTGTGAGCGCGCTATCTCTCTGGATGTTCATCACAAAGCACGCAAGCATATTTACGCGAGTTAGGCAGTAACAAATCAAAAGCGGGAGCAAACCGGTGCTACATATCTAGCCATCAGTTCTCACTACGAGATGCTAACTGGTTGGTGTGAATAAGGCAGGATGAATGGACTTTGAAATAAATAAACGGAAGACATGCTGCGGAAGAAGAATTGTGTTTGAAATGGAAAGGAACATGACAGATCATGCTCGACACAGCGTTTCCTGCCCCTCTGAAACAAAACATTCACGTGCCTCTTACGACAACAGAAACAAACCTTCAATATCAAAACAGCATGAGAGACTGAAATATTTAGTCCTGAATGAGCTCTTGCACAGGTTGCATGGGATTTTAGCGAGCCCTCAAATGGTCTTCCACCTTGACCAGCCATCAAAACATCTATAACATTTTGCATTTAACATATAAATGTTCAACATAATCAGTCCATGTCAGGCCAGACATGGTGAGGTTACAACAGCAGGAGTAGCAGCAGTCCGGTGACTGGTTCGGTCCCTGTGCTTGTTCAAAGTCTACAGACAAATAGTAATATTATTTCCTCTATAGAATACCCTTGATAGTTTGGGCCTTGTAAAGGTAGGAGCTTCCCAGTGGTTGGACTGAATGGACACTTCCAGAACCCCCCAATCCAGCAGATGCAGCCAATCAGTCCAATCTACAGTATTCCGAGAGTTTTCAAAAGTATTTCTATCTGGCATGTTTCAGTTTTTGCTGCTCTCTGTTGGAGCAGATGGTGATTGCGTCTTCTCCGCCGTCGCCGTCTGACCGTCTTTCTTCTCCTTGTCATCCTTGAAGAACAGCAGCGGAAACATCCCGAGGATACAGCCGATGCCGACGCCGATGGCTTTGCCCTGCGTGGAGGATAACGGAGGTAAGCAAACACGACTGACGAAGCACGATCAGAAGAAACGAGCCATGAATCACCGACAGACTACTAAGGCTTTACAACGCCGTCATGTCAGAGTTCAGGTTTTAGTTTCAGTCATTTGGTCAGAGTATTAAGATGACCTCAGCTGCATTACTGGAAGACTGGAGAAGTCAGATTGTATGTGTTTGATACATTATATCACTAATAAACATAAGATAATATGCGCAAATAAAATAATTCAAGTTTAATAAATGGGAAAAAATAAGAACACATCACAGAAGATTTTGTTCCGACTGTCTGCATGGATTTTTGTGTCAGCTTGTACAACAAATACAATTCTCCACACGCGTTCTGCAGCATGCTTTTACTCTGACTGTAATCACATTGAGTCTTTCTGACTTCTGCACAGAGCTGAGAAACACAATCCGACCGGAGGAGGGACAGAACAGTTAGAAAGCAGAGCGGGAGTGAGGATTACGTGTTGTGTAGCGTAACTAGGATACCAACCGAATGAGAGCTGACTCTGGTCTGCCACATGTCAGCCTGCTTTGGGCTCAAGTCAGGAATCTGCATTCCCAGCCGGGACGCCAAGGCCTCCACATAACCTGCCAGCCTGAGGAGAAGAACGGACAAAGGAAAGAAGAGGGGGGGGGGGGGGACTTCCTCTTAACATACTGCAAAAACGAATTACTCCTAGTCATTGGCACATTTAGGTGGTTTGTTTTGCTTTCATTTTGTCAAAGTGAATGATTTGATCCTCCTTTCATTCTGACATTTCAGTAACAGAGCAGAGGGAAACAATGCAAGGGGAAAGGAATATTTATTTGTATTATTGACAGAAAAGACTCAACATAAATGTTGAGAAATTTGTGCACAAAGTAAGATCTCAAAGCTAAGCTTCCTAGTTGAAATTGAAATTGAAAAAGACAGACAGAACAATATTATTGATATTTTGTAAAGATGATCACATATGGAAAATAAAAGTGTGTCAATCAAACATGGGCAGTAAATGCATTATCAAGTCTCCAGCAGATGTTGTCTCCATTGGATATCATAATCAATCAGACCACCCGGGGGACAACATCCTGCATAAACATAAACATCTCATGTTAGTGATGATGATAGCAAGAAAATTAATCAGCAGATGAAGTTTCCAATCTGTTGTTGCTTTCATCTGCGATGAGCCCAGCACGATGTCAGATAACAGAGAGAGAAAACGCTGTGAAAGAAATATTACCCAATTGCAGCAGGAGTACAAATAAATAAATATAAATACATGAATTATTGATACTTTATGAATAGTTTTTAGCTTCCTCTATGACCAGAGAGAAAGAGCTTCACATTAATTACTATACATGAGGTAAATTGGATTTTGTAAGGATTATTCAGCAGAAATTAGTCATGAAATTCAATAACACATACTAAAGCACAAAGGAATATGCAAATTTAACTTAAAAATCCTTTCACTTCAAAGTAATGAGACAAGAAATGTACCACTTATTAATATGTAAAAATATCAGGCTGAGATTTAACCCCCAAACTGCAGCAGAAACTGAACTGGAAAAGTGCAGCTGCTGGACCTACTGCTCGTGACCCAGTTCCCAATTTTCGGGAGCCGACCGCAGACTTTGCAGCGATACCCGAGATATATCCAGCATAAGGGACAAAAATCAATTTATGTTTTGACCCAGTTTTGTAACTTTCAGCCACTGGCACTGATTGATCCCCAGTTCACTGCACCTGCACATCAGCTGCAGCCGGAGCCAAGAGCAGAGCAGCGACAAGAAGAAGTAGCATATCTGAGAGCGGGATAAGGAGGCACCGAGGAAATTAAGGTGCATGCGTGTGTGTGTGTGTGGCTCTTCAACAGGAGTATTTTAAGAAAAGGCATTAATTAAATAACGTGCGTTCACCCATGTTGGATTTACTGCATATATCGGTAGTTAAAAAGAGCTTCTCTGTATATTAGGGATGGGATCTGGGTCACTGAGCAGCCGAGCAGAAGAGGGATATGACCCCCCCTGTGACAAAACAGTTTGCATGAAAACATCGCAGTGATAATGCCGAGAAGATACTTGCTGCAGCCCCCATTTCTCAGGTACAAACACAAACATGACATCACAGGGTCATCGCAGCCACAAAAGAGAGGCTGGAAATCTAATTTGGTACGCTATTTTTAATAACCTTGGGTTCACTAATGCGATTCTCGTTGTCCTATTATATCTGGGCTGAATGCAATCATGCTAAACGGGGTGCACTGCCTGCAGATGTATTGTGGCCGTAAGGAAAACAAACAGAGAGCCCCAACACCGGTCAGAATGACTGAGATAAATTATGGAATTTCCTGCTTCTCACGAAGCGCACACTCCCCACAATGAGGAAAATCATTCAAATACACACACACATACATGCAAAAGCTTGTGTGGCGATAGCTGCACAGATTGCTCACCGCTGGCACCCAAACACAAACACGCGCACACACACACACACACACACACGGGGAACTTTATACAAGTGCAGGGAGTCACAGCAGCTGAGCCCCATCACGATCCCTCGGTGGAGGAAGACGGGCGTTGAGTGGGAGCATTTGCAGACCATAATGACACAGTAATCACTACAGTATTGACCGAAGACACACTACAGGAACAGCCTGCAGTGACAGATACATCTATCTGTCATGTATCTGTGTGAAAAATCACACTCGTGGGTCAGTCAGCTAACGGTTACACGAAGCAGCCGTGCAGCCTCTGCTTGTCGACTCTCGCCGAGCTCAGTTCTCCTAAGACTGGTGGAAATCATATGAACGAATCATTTGTCTCAAATCGGAAAATTCACTTAAACTGGGTGTGTTCTGGTGAATAAGTGCCCTCACACCGCGAGGTACACGCATTCAATACAACCCGTGACTCAAGAGTGCAACGGTGGACATCCGATCGGCGTCTTTGATATGCTGTGAGGAGAAGGAGGAGCTTTCCGAAGCTATCACGACTGTGAAAATGACGATCAAAGAAGCAGCAGCTACAAATGAATACAAATAGGAATAAAGTACCATTTCGGATGAACTGTGGAACAGTCAAAAGAAAAATGCATAAATGAAGATATACTATCAAGAATTTGCTTGGACATAAACCCCAGTATCTTGTCTGGTGGAGTTGAAGTAGTAAAAAAAAGTACTTAAACACCAAACGAGCAGCAGGCCTAAAGGAACCTCTTTATTGCATCCGAGGTCTCTTCGGCCACAGATCCATGTTTACCACAACCTTAACAGAAAGTCTCCACATCCCTCAAACGCCACCGAAGTGCCACTGATTCCCGTAACAGAATGTTGTGTCTGTTCTCTGGGAAATTAAAATCTACGGCGACCCGGGTGGGCGGTGAAGGACACAGCAGACAACAGCCTTCACACCGGCCACTGTAAATCTATCATGAAGAAGAAACACCCTGGTGTCTGGTGTAATTGAGCCTCACCGTGACAAACCGTCCAGAAGGACATGCCTGTTATGACTGTGGCTGGCACACACACACACACACACACACCGACTGTGTGCTCCTCTGAGGCAGTTTAAGAGCATCAGGATAATTTCGCTGATCCATCAAATAAAGCAGTCCAAAGTGTCCTTGTGTGTCTGCCTGAGTCTACGTCTCCTGCTCTGCTGCCTCAAATGAGAACATGTAATGGTTAATTTAATCCAGCCCGTATATTACTATTAGTACGCAGTACTCTACACATATTACTGAAGGTCTCAGACTCAAAGAGACTCAACAAAGTCATCCGTAAAACAGCTGATGTCGTATGGGGGGGGGGGGGATCTGGACTCCTTAGAGACAGTGATGGAGAGAAGGATGCTCCCTACACCGCCCCCCTCCATCTGCTCCTGGTACAACAAAGGAGCACACGGACAATGAGACTGAGAAACCCCACCAAGGACCAACATTCCTTCCTTTAAATCATACAATGCATCAAGGATGTGTTTGCTGACAAGGAATCGCTGTTACGAGGAGCAGAATGAGTACTCTGAATGAGTAGTCTGCAGAGGTGAGTACTGTTCACATATACAGTACAAATGGCCTCTACATTTGCAAATATTACCGTATGTTTTTTGACGACACAAAATGTCGGCCAACAGGGCATTCGTTTAGATGAAATCGCTTAGCCAGGGGGTCTTCGGAACGTAACTCCGTCGTTAAGTGAAGGCCACTTCATGAATCAGCAGACTGGGCCTGAAGACACGCTGCGACGATCTGAAGTGATCCGAGACGTGCGAATGTTACATCGATCGCGTACTACACAGCTACGGCAGCCTGCCGGGATCAACCCAGGCAGTAAATGTTCTGATTAACGGCGCAGCACAGCCTTCAGGGGGGAAGAGAGGAAGATAGCCGGGTTAGCAATAAATTATTCTACATTAAAACAGAGTATAAGAATAATTATGTGGTGTGCACCGAGATGCAAAACACACAAATGGTGCATCAAGTCCCAGGACAATAACAGAAGCAAATGTTTTTCAAACTAATTCAGTCATTTATTATTAAGATTTAGTTTCCTTTGTAAAACGGTTCTATGATCCCTTAATAAATCAAAATTAAGTGTGTCGGCTGGTGGAGTTATGACGATGATGATGATGAGTGTTTATCGTTGTCTTTCTCCTGCATGGAGCCCGGATTCATTGATTTGGTTTGGGTATGAAAGAGACCAGTGTTTTTCATTTGCTTACAATGATACTTGGAAAGTGTCGTCTCTTATCAGTTTCGTACTTCATAAATTATTCCATAGCTTGCTACATGCTTGAGGGAAACTTTGCACAGATAAAGAGGAGAAAAAAATGAAATATGATAGAGCTTTTGTCAAGCATGTAATTCAAAGCGTAATAAGACAAACTTTTTCAAATGGTCATTTTATATAAACATTGAGCATCCAGATTGAGACAAAAAAAATATTATGACACCCATTAGTCTTGCTTCAGTTAGGTCTCATTGATTGGTCATTAATGATTGCACTGTCCATGCTTTGGTCAACACAGCCGTCTTCCCGCTGGGACAGACACTTCCTGTTCTGCCTTTCTGCTCATGCTTCTCCTCCTCAGAGCTAAAGCCAGTAATTACAAGGCTTCTTTACAAATGGTGGTGAAGTGTGACGGTAAAGCCTTTACTCCACACCTCAAACAAAAAGAAGCTTCTCATACAATTTGTATAAACCTGGGTGGGTCATTGTGGATGCTGTACTATTCTGGGATGTACACTGATTTTTATTTGAGTAAATGAGGGTATTCATCCTGAAATGAACCGTGAGGAATCCCATCGGCCTCTAACCGGCCTGGATTTGCAAAGGCATTAATAGTTTATTGTGTGAGCTTATTGGTATGAGTGTGCGTTTGTGCGAAATTCTTACCCCAGTCCTGCAAGATCTGACACCAGGTTGCCGAGGGCAGCAGCTGCAGGGAATGTGGCAGGAGAGAGAGAGGATTACAAAATCAGGCTCGTACTGCAGAAAATTAACAGACAGAATGCACATTTCCATATTCCAAAATACTGGAGACATATTGTGTGTGTGTGTGTGTGTTGTACTTGAAGCACATGTATAACAGAAGTATTAGCGGCGCTCGTGTCTCCTGAAACCTCCAGGCTCCTTTTTAGACTGCGCTGACAATTCGACTAAAGACGGGCTGAAGACAAATTCAAATTCACATTGCTCATGCAGCCCCTTTGCACCAGTCAGCACAATAAATAGTCCCCAAATGAACCTTAAATCCTCACAATCATCTGGTTGCTTGAGTTTTCTCTGCTGCCCATGACCCTGACTTCAGAGCATTGCTGCAGCAGAAACAAAGAGGCTCTGGGGAAAGAGACGGAAACAAAGCAGCAGCAGCACCATCCTGGCGACAGTATAATCGTCTCAAATTCTTCAATCCGTACGAACAGTGACAACAAATTCCATAAGGATGATTTCCTATCCGCTGACGAAACAGCAGCTGTCTGAACAAACACGTACATCCGGATTACATCAGGATTAGAAAGGTGTTTATGGCGCGTCCCAGCAGTCCTGAAGAGCCGGAGCTTGTTGAAGACTCACCCGGGCTTTGAAACAGAGCATCAGTCAGAAACGGCTGCTGTCTTTATTCAGCTGGTAGCTTGTTGTTCTGTGAGAAACTATTTGGGTTTCTGATTCGTGTCCAGTCATTCAGGGCCAAAACCCAGAATACAGAGATTCCGTTTGTACGGCTGCTCGCACCGGGAAGGACGCCAGTATGTGAGTCACTGCAGCGAAGGGCGAATGCATGAAAGCTCAGACTTAAATGGAGATTCTAACTTCTTACTCTTCCCTGTGGTTTACATGTTTTCCTGTCGCACCACTGGAACAGTATTCATGGCTAACTACTGGTGCATGAACTTTGACTGGCATCTTCAGTCAGTCTAGATATACCTATTCATCCATCTATCCAGACCATAACGCATTACAGCCTGATTTAGAGACCGACGCCAGCTGTTCCCTGTCGAGTATATTTGTTTTTGAGTTATGTTGAAATTCTACACTTTTTCACCAACGCACATTCCGTTCACTATTGATTGATAGCTTTTGTGCCCTGGCCAACCTGACAAGACCAGGGAGACCCGGCTGTTAGAGGGAACGTGAGATGATGCAGGTTTAATTCAAAACACACCCACGATTAATTAGAATTAAGCCCACCTGCAGCTTCACCTCACTTTGCATGCAGATTACGGGCATTTTAACTACAAGAAGGGAGTTGCCATAAATTCACTTAGGCCAAGCACTTTACACAAAAATTCATTGCAAACGTATTAGACACGTAATTCAAATGTTCAAATTTACAGGGACATGAGTGGCAGGATTATGGGAATGCAGCTCTCAGCAAATTAAGATGAGGTAATCACATCAGCAGCCTTTTTTATTTTTACTTCATCCTATGTGGAGTTTGTTTCCACACTATTGAACTTCGATGTTACCCCAACTCAGCAGTGGATCCCTTTTCTAGCATTGGAGCCTCGATCTTCACCGAGGCAACGGAGAACTTTTCGCTCCGAGGAAATGTGAGATTGGTGGACTTGACCGCAGCCTCTGCACCGGTGCTAAATCACTCTGGACTGGACTTGATTTGATTTGCCGACTCCCAAATGTCCCCAGGATGCAGCAGGAGTTAGCGCTACTACTGCTGTGAAAATGTCTGAGTGATATAAACTGGGTTGAACCTCCTTCTGTTTCGAGGCTATCGCTGCACGTTAATATTGTATGCATTTATTTATTTTTTGTCAAAGTTCTGGTCCAGTCTAGTTCCTGGACTGGAGGAATCCCTTTATTCCACTCATATATCCGGCTTTGCTTGTTAAATGAATATTGTGCCATCCTAGAGTGTCTATCTGAGTTTGCAGTCTGATCAACTTATTGTCTGTAAATCCCATCTGGCCTGAATCTGCTTCACAAAAAACCCCATTACATCCATTCACAGCAAGAACAGTAAAAGAAAACAGATATTCTTCATTTGAAAAACATCTACAATCTACAAGAGGGGGATCAATAAAAAAGCTTGTTTGACGCTTTCAGCATGTCAAAGTGCAGATTCAAACACCTCCTATGTGGGATACATCCCTGACAGATCCATCGATCCGCTCTGGCCGAGTTTCAAGCATCTCTGCAGTTCACCATGAAGGAGGATTAAAGCCCCTTCAAGCCTCTGTCCATTGCCTGTTGCAGGACTGCCGATGGTTTTAGGAGTCTCAGCACAGACAGAACTTTTTGTTTGAACTCTGGAAGCCAAAATAAACAGGAGACACTACCATCACCGAAAGCTGCAACACCAGAACCTCGGCAGGAAGGGCAAGACGCGCAGCGTTAGAAGACACCAAAGGCTTCGTTCACTCAGCATCGTTTGAGCGGAGAGACGTTTTATTCTCTGCCTAGCAGTATAAACTTTCCAAATCAACACCACAGAAGAAGACGACATTCACTTTTGCTGCAAATCTACACTGGAGGAGTGTGAATAAACGCAGCACATCAAAACTGATCGATCTCCCCCAGGCGGATTGGATTAACGCCATCATGAAGGCGGGCCGAAGTTAATGACAACATGTCAAATATAATTTTGTTCCAAGTTTAATCTCAGACGTTAAATTATTAATTTGACTCATTATGTGTTTGCATATTTATGACAGTACATGACTGACGTGTTACTTATTCATTATGCGTGTACAAAAGCAAACTGCTTTACCTGCCATGGTTGAAATACCAAGGATGACGCCGATAGACAACTCGATCTGTGTGCCCTGCGAAAGACACACACACACACACACACACCAAAAAAACACACATTACAGAAATAAGACAGTAAAACCATAGTGAAAAGACCAAAACAGCCAATGCTTGTATGTCATGTTAAAAACTTTTAAAGAGTTTCTGAGGCAGAGCGTGCGTTTGTGTCCGTCACACTCCAGACTGGAGGGAGAAGTCAAAAATCTCATTTCACCAAATCCAAAAACTGTCTGAATCCAGCCTATGAAGTGATTACTATTGATTTCAATTCTCACGTTTTAGTAAAGAGTAAAGAACAGAACTGTGTTCTTCTGTGTTGAACACAGCCTCCAGAGTGTTTTGCTTCAGTGTCTGGCTTGCGGCCGTGTCATCACATTATATTAGAGTTCATTCTCTTTTATTGGATTCTTTTGAATATCATTTTCTCTACTTGTCTTTCCACCTCCGTGAGAATTCATCATCTCAGTGTAACCCCCCCCCCCCCCCCCCCAGCTGTACAAGCATGCAAGATATTTCTACTCTACCAGGTAAAGATTTCATTACTTCATTGACTTCAGGAAGACATATTAAGGAGAGGGGACCCTGTGGTTGGCGAACTGAAAGCGCCAGAGAGATGAAAGATGAAACGCCGTCTCAGACTTACAGCTAAGATCATGATGCAGTTGTCCAGGAATCCAAATCCAACGAACGGCAGAGCGTTATGGAGCAGAACTGTAAAAACAATAAACACAAAGCTTCACACCTAGAACCTTCTTGCTGTAAAGCAACAGTCCAAACCCTATCCTGGCTTTGTGGGAGGACTGTGGATGTAGCGAGACACGCTTTAGCATATCCAGATAAATGGCAAAGACTTGGCAATGGCAATAAGGCCTTTCTAGAGTTAGTTAAAAAAAATCCATTAATGTTCAACCTTATTTGATTTTATTGAACCAAAGAAGCTACCCGCTGTGTGTAGTTTTGTATTTAGTACTTTGTTTTGGCTGTATTTTGTTAATATTTTCTGGGACCTCAGCCAGTCCAAGCCAGAGTTCTTTTGTATCGTGAGTTTACGTTCTCTAATTTTGGTTATTCTGCATTTACCTTTTAGTATTTATGAGTAAATGGTTTTTGTTGAACTATTCATGCCTCTGTTCGTGTATTCTGGGTTCCACCAGCTTGATCATTACGACCCGTGCTATGAACGATGGACCACAATCTCCAGTTCATTAAAGTTCACTAACACTGATCAATGTTCCTGCTTGATTTATAGTCAAATGAAGGACGTCACGTTTAAGCTGTCTTTCCAAGCAGGGCAGGCACATGTGAATCAGGATGAGCGTGCTGGAGAGTAGGAACAAGTCACTGACAAACTGGTTGAGAGCAGAATATAAATGCAGTGGGACTGATGAGCAGCAGGTGTGCGGAGCAGCACAGGTGATGTGGATGAGCTGATGACGGGCGTGGCAGGCACGGTAGCGGGAGTAGAGCAGGGGGTGGAGCTACGTGGAACAGGAGACTGCCTGGGTTCCTGACACATACTTCAACATGTGTCCAATTAAATCAAGCCCTGAGCTGAGTTGAAGGGGTTAACGCAGAGAAACGAGTTAATGTAAAGAATCTAATTAAGTTCCATGGATGGAGGTCTTACCGTATCTCAACTGTGCTGCAGTCGGTGGTGCGATTTCCATCTGCCCTGTAACAGAAGAGGAGGAAATGAATTAATAATCATGTGCATGTGCTGTTGTTCCAGGGAGGGGTAAAAGTCGGCACACAGGCCAAGACAAGACCATTAGAGACAGCCTCGTGGATAGGGAGACAGGAAGGAGGAAAGGGGGAGGTGTGATGAAAGGGAGTCAACTCCCCAGCTGTCATCTCCCCCGCGGAGGGAGACACAGGTGAGGAGAGAGGAGATGTCAGAAAATAAGACAGCCGCCAATCAAGCCCCAGAAAGCGTCTGACAGCACAGAGAGCAGAATTTGACGGAGAAAAATGGGCCTCACGGAAAAAGATTTCTAAAAGATAACGTGGAATGAAGTAGTTAAAAAGAAAATAACTTTGCAAGATCTATTTGCATTAATTGTTTCTACGATGTGTTACTAGAGTGACAGAGACTGTGTGCCACAAGAACACAACGGTGCTGCACAATGATGATCTCCTTTGCAGGTCACGTGCAGGTCACCGTCAGCCTGCTCCATCACGTTCACGCCCAGCTTTTGGTAAACTGGAGCAGATTTGGCTCACTGGTGAAGGCTGCAAAAACGCGTCTGTCCCTACTACTATAGAAAGACCCAATTATAGAAGCACGCAAACAATTCCACTGAGGCTGCTGCAATGAGAGCCAATGCCGAAATCCCCCCCCCCCCCCACACACACACACACACACTCTACCATCCCAATCTATTCCCATCTCATGTCTTTCCTTGCATGACTCTGTCACATTACAGGCATCGAACTTCAGCTTTTCCGTTCATGCCCATCTCAAGTTGCTGACGACAGCAGACATCCTGTACCTGAACGATCGCCCTTTCATCAGCACTGGAGTGAAAAAAAAAAAAAGAAGCTGCTGACACGTCCTCACCAGCATAACCACACGTTCATCATCAGCCTCTCCAGGACCGCGCTGGCCCGCTCCAACTCCATTGTTGAAGGTTTTCACATGAAGAAACCGTCAGATACAACAGAATAAATTATGAAGAGATGAAGATACAGCTCAGCTCAATTAAGTTTCTCTCCATCTATCGTTCATTCTGGGATTTTAGATTTCAAGTAGGAACAACCTTCTTCATGCGAGATAAGTGATTTGGGAAGTTTTATAATCATCACAAAGTCGTAATCATCAGATATTCACACCCTGGTGTGAACATCCATGGCTTCGGGGAATCGTCGTTGTTGGCATTACTTTAAATGGTGATTCAAAAAAGGAATTACTTGAGAGCTAATGTTGAATAAAAGAGGAGGTTTTTTTCCGTCAGTTCAAAAGAATGGGGCCAAATTACAACATCTGAGTCACTGTCTCATCACCAATTGCATGAAAAAGACATTACATTGAAGCAAAACCCCTGGAAGATTTCCTCTCCCGATGTGCTGAGCCTCACTCAGTCATTTATTACAACTGAGAGCTGACATGAGCACATACTGAGCTCCTCTGGTACAAAGAGCTGATCGCATGCCGTCTTAAATCCCACAGAGCCGCTGTGTCAAGAGAATCCAATTTCACAAGAGATAAATAAAAAACATTTCATTGGTTGTGATAAGTAGCTAAGCAAGGGATTAAATATGCAAAGCAGCCACGTGTCACTCTTCTCAGTGCAGAATGAAAGGAGCCTCTGATAAAGTCAGTGTTTACAGACAAACAGAACACATGATGATGTTCACAACTTAGTGGAACGGCCGGTCACATGACCAGGGCAACTAGACTGCAGGCAAGATTGTGGTTTAAAGAAAGAACACCATTTAGGATGGTGCGGTTGATTTTAAACAAAGTACTCTGCAAAGGTTGCAAGACTGAAGGGAAATGAAGAAGTGGGTCATCCTGTTTTATATTTCATTTCTGTCAAACGTTTTTGACCTACCAGTCATTGAGCTGGCAGCAGAGGTCACCTGAATATCTGAGAGTAAAGTTAACGGGCCTGCCATTTGTTGCTGTGCACTAAACACTGAAAATCCTGAATTGATTAGGGTACAGAATGAAACCTCAGAGGACTGTCGAAGCCGCTAAATCTTACCTATAGGAGACATCTATACCAGACGTCAGGAAATCAATCATATAACAGATCATCACACAGGAATTGCCATTCAAAAACCTGTTCCAAAAAAACTCTTTTCACAAATGTAACCACATAAAAAGTCTGAATGTCATCCAATAATTAATGGTCGGTTCAGTTCGTCTCAGGCCCGTGTTGGGAAAAGTGAAACCTTATTCTCTCAGGCAGAGAGCACTTACTGTAAAAGCCTTCAATCTCTACATCCATCGACAGACAAACGTCTGTGTGCCGCTTGGTGAGTATTTTTTACCAAGATGTTTACTGTCTTATCTCTCTCTCTCTCTCTGTGTTTTGTTGTAGTGAAATTGTCCATGTTTGAGGAAGGAACCCTCAATAATGACATTCTCCTCTGCTGTTCTGCAAAGGGCGTGGTAGGAGCGGAGCATTGTCATTGTTTTGCTGTGACAAACAGATTTATAGATTCCATTTACGGTGTGGAAATTTAAGATAAGGCTTTGGAAGACTTGAATCTCTCCGGCAAATCCATTAATGATGAGTCAGTCTACCAAATCGGCTGAACGGAAATGACAAATAGAGCCAGTTAAATTTTCAGCAAAGTCAGGTGTTGCAGGGGCGTTTTTCATCAGCAGCACAGAAGCGTCCTGGTTTACAACACGAGCTGTCGGCCGAAGGGACACCCTTTCTTCAAGCATGCGACTCCAGATCATCATTATATCATCTGTGACCAAATCCCGTGCCTGTATGAGATCAATACAGTCCAGCAGAGCAGAAACAATAGAAGACTAAAGCCACCGATCAGCCACCCTGCAGCTTGCTAAAGACAAATAATGAATGAAAGAGAAAAGGGGAAATTAGACGGGGTGGCCCCTGATGGATAGGCAAAGCCACAATGAGATTAAAATAAAGACAGAGCTGTTGGTTTCAAGTAGAATGAGATTTGGATCGTCCGACCTTAACCCTACTGCAGGGAAAAAAAACAGTGTAGATTAAAATCTAGATTGAAAACATCACACAATTTGTGAGATGTATACAAATATAATAAATATGAATAAAAATTAACAGAAATCGAGATTCAGTTTTGTGTTTCTGTATTTGATTTTAATGTAGTAAATAGAAGTTGAGCAAATCACAGGCTTGTGTATAGCTGTGAAAGCTCATGTGAAGGAGAGCCTATAAATGTGTGTATTCTACAGATCCCCTCCACTTCTATCCTGGAGAACGCCTGCAGCTCACATCTCACCTTAAACTATCATATTCACTGACAGAAAATAATGAGCGCCTCCCTGTTAACGCCGTATAAAATGGAATGAATCAGCAGAGAGAAGAAAACACAAAGAACTCAAACACAACAGCAAACAAGCTGAAGCATAACGGTGTAGTTGCATTTCAGAAAGCACTTTTCATCCTCTCAGGGAGGACTCGTCGACCGAATAGTCTGTTCCACTCCCGTATAGCCTATTTCTCTTCTGCCAATTAAAGCAACAGCGGATGGCCGGAAACAAAACACAGAAACAGAAACAGAGAAAAAAAAAAAAAAGCTTGAAAATGTTCCCCTGACAAATACCAACCCACAAGCGTCAAAGACAGAAGGAAACAAGCTGCCTTGATTCAAGACACAGGAAAGAGGAAACATACTGTTAATTGAGCCTCGGGCTGAAATCACTAGATGGCACACCGTAAAGACTTCCTTTGCACATGGACAATGCGAAGCAGAGGTTAACTCCCTCCCCCCCCCCTGGAGACAGAGACTGCTACAGGAGAGGGTAATTACACACCATCACATATCACGCCTATATTTCAGTACACTTTCACATTTCCCTTCACCAGCAGAGCAGCCAACCTCCGGTTCTTGTGCTCAATCATGATTTGCTTCCACCACAAAAGTTAACTGGAGTTAATTATTGTACTTCGGACCCTTCAGACCGATTAGATGCCTTAGATGAGTCATTGATCAGCTGACTGCTCACCAGTGGAAAACATGCACAGCGGTTTTCAATCATTTTGGCTAATTAAAAGCGCTGTGTGGGCGCACAGCACGCAGACGGGTTTGAAAGGCTCTTTGACTCCTTAGATTTATTATGGGCCTCGATCTGTCTCTGCCAACGTGCTGCTTGTTACTGTACATTTGTAAAAGTACAAAGAAATGTTTGACTAGTGGCATAAATACCAAACCCATCTGTAAAGTGGCAGCAGCTCAGAGGAAGCTGCTCGTTAGCGGAGGGTTGCACAAAATCCAGCTGCATGTTCTGCTCAACATTTACAATCATCAAAAACAATCATATGAGCGATGCTTACTGTATTGCATTATGCATTTGCACACATGCTTGCAATGATTTTCCACCTTGAACATCTGACAAACCCAGTTGGCAAGCAAGGGTCGCCTCTTTAACAAAATAAAAGCAGCACTGCAGCATCAAAAAGTCAAGCTGGACAACAGTCTTTTACCAAAGTACGTCTAAAAGTAACAGAACAGCTAATAGAGACGCAGAATCATTAACCCTACATCTATAGTAGTGATATCACCGAGGTTGGTCGTAAACCTCTGAAAAACGAGGAGAGAACAGGAATTATTGTGTTTGATGGAGGGAAAAAGGGAAAACGAAAACACATTGAGGTGACAAACAAAGTGGATCTGTGTCATTTTTGGAGGTCGTCGCACAGAAAAACCGAACATGATCCCCGCGCCCCGCACGCTCTGAAGCCCGGTCACCTCCTGCGTAAATGGGCAGGCTCACGAGAACAAACGGCACCTAAAATCCATCCAGACTCCCAACAAGCGAAAGCTAATGACGAATAAAGTCCTTGCAGAAATGTCTACAAAGTGGACGATCAAGGACATCACTTCAAAAATGACTGAGACTCTCAAGGGATAAAGACGTGGCCACCGGCGTCGTGCGTTATGCTAAATGCAAAGCCTGGCTGGGTCACAGTTAAAGAAGGAGGCGAAGGTTCAGCCGTTGGACAGGAAGCAGGAGACGCAGTGGCTACCAGTGAAATCAATTAAGGCTTGGGCACCGCCGTTTTGCACGTTGGCAAGACATTAATGGGTTCAGCTCTGCGTCTGGCAGAAAACTGCACTCATACATCAGCGTGTGTTTCCTATACACAAATAATCAGACAAACGTCAGTCGTAACTGGCTGCATCACACTTTGCTGCTGCTTCTCAGGCAGCGTCGTAACGATATAGAAGATTGTCATGAAATCAAAATGTGCTCCTCTTTGTCTCTCATTTCAGGCTAGAAGGATATACAGCAGCAACAGAGCGGAAGCGGTTCCCCCTTCCAGCACAAAAGGTGGAATCAAATATCACGAAGCACCAGAAAAAGTAAATTATGCAACATGTAAAACAGCCGGCCTCTCTTTGAGCGGACACGCCCAGGGGAAGAGACGGGAAGCTTTGATCCAGGATTCATTAAAGCTGCTGAATCCTACCACGGGTCAGGGAGACTAAGATGATGACGAAGAAATAATCATCTTTATTTGTGTATATATTACTGTTTAGTTCATTATTGTTTTATTTTATTGTTTTTGACTTACCAATGCTGTAATGAGGTGAGACGCATTTTATAAGCCCCGTGAAGGTTTCTGATCTCACCTGCACAATCCGTTTCCTTTCTTTATTTGTCTGACTGTTCCCTTTGTTGTGTGCAAATAAATACTCAAAATAGTCAAAAAAGTGCAAGCATTGTTGTTGGTACAAGTTCAAACCTCTAATGGCCATCAGTCAGAAACACACACATTGCTACCAATACCTCCACGGGAGCTGGTGGAGACCAATCAGAGCGAAAAGAAAGAGCATTTGACTTTAATTCAAGAAGTGACCAGAAATAGAAATTTAAGTTAATGTTTGTGTTGTTCAGGATGTTTTTTTCTTTCTTTTTAAAGCAATTGTTTGCTAAAACATCAAATATAAAATGGACTGAATGTCAGCATTGCTGGACTGCCTTCAACCATCTACGGTACGACAATGAACAGCAGCACAGACAGCTTCCATCAGCACTGAAGACGTCCGTGACTGAAAGGTCAACCCCTGGCTTCGTGTCCTGCAGCATTAAGGTAAAGATCCCAGCGGCTCAGCCTGCATGAAGACAGCCAGCGAGGGAGTCCAGCTCTGATTCAGCTCCTCTGCTTAAACAGTCGGTAAGACAATGCCGGCGGGACTTTTTTATAGCATGAAGGTGAGGAAGTCAGGAAGCTCCAGCCAGACAGGAACCAGGAAAGGAAGAGGAGGCGGTTTGTCATCTGTGTGTTGCCCCTACCTTCCCTGTGGCTGCATTTCATGAATGCATATGAAGTATAACCCAAACTGGGAATCAAGGGAACTGCTTTTGTGGGACTGGCATTTCACTGGAGGAAAGGGAAGTTCTCTAGCTGCCTCAAAATGTCAGCGTCACTCCATGTCCATGCATCACTACTCGGTTTTAAATAAAGCATGACATTACCACA
The DNA here is from genome assembly GCF_040956055.1 of Brachionichthys hirsutus. Lineage (NCBI taxonomy): Eukaryota > Metazoa > Chordata > Actinopteri > Lophiiformes > Brachionichthyidae > Brachionichthys > Brachionichthys hirsutus. The sequence goes on from NC_090899.1 coordinate 10,082,942, forward strand.
TATTATGCAAAGTTTAAAAGACTCGAATGGCCTAAAAGCTCTTGTGGTTTTCCAGTTTCCAAGTGCAAGCTGGACTATTTTAGTGGTCCAAAAAGAATGTGTATTATAACCTCAGCGCATGACACCACAACAACAACAGCAACAGCAACAACAACCTCCGCCGCGAGGCTCGCGGGGGATTCGGCTCTGCTTGTTCAGGGTCGATGCTTGTGGGTATAGCGGGAAGGCTTGCAGCACGCGGTTCGGATGAGGATGTAATCAACCACAACTAAGCAGAAAGTACCGCTACATCGGGATCACTGCCACGCCTCATAGTGATTGGTCGGCCAGCAGCTCCCTAGAGTCTAGAAGGAGAGCAGGAACGAGGAATGGAGAAGCCTTTCCAACGCGATGACAGGTCGCCCGAGTTTCCTTCTGTGTAATAGAAAATCAATGGACACTCAGGGGCTGTAGAAACACACCGCTGGTCCAGTTCCCCCTTAATTACAGCGAGATGTCCATCTACATGTCCTGCAGGTATGGGATGATTCTCAGCATGGAATGTTTGGTCATACCCGGAGACTATCCCAGCAGTCTACGGGGGAGTGGGCGGGGTATACCCTGGACAAGCCGCCAATTCATCGCAGGGCCACAGACAATCATTCAGCCACACACTCACAGCTTTGGACAATTTAGCAAAACCAATTCACCTAAGTTGCATGTTTTTGGTGGCGGGAGGAACCCGGAGAACCCGGAGAGAACCCACGCAGACACGGGGAGGACGTGCAAACACCTCACAGAAAGACCTCAAGTTGGATTTGAACATGTGAACCTCCTTACTGTGAGGCAACAGCACTAACCACGACACCACCATGAATGAAAACTCACTTTTACCCAACTAATACCAAATGAGCACTCCCTTATTAAACTAACCCGTCCCTATAAAAAGGCACGAATGCTGGGGAGAAAATAATATTCAAATGACGCTGCAGCGGAGGAAGCAGGGATCGTGTCATTGGTATGCTGGAGGTGAGCGTCCCACCAGACAGGTGGCAACGGAGGTGAATGCTAACCATTCATTGCTATACTGGAAGGACGACGCAGCTAAAAGGCGTAGCAGCAGGCCGCTAGCGACCCGGTTAACCACGCGTAACAGCATCCAGAGTCAGAAATGGACTGAGACACGATGGACATCGACTTGGACTGACCACCATCATCGGGCTCCAGAGGAGAGCGATGTCACCGATCGGGTCCGGTCGGCCATCAGGTCCAACCTACACCCCATTAGAGACCGGATGAGCGAGCGGCCATTACCGGCCTCCACTGACTCAGCAGCAACTCCAGGCTGGAGGACGCCTTCAATTTGTTCTGATTAAATAAAGATAATAAGTAAATGCAACTACGGGGGGCAAAATAGGGGCTCGGTAAGGATCAACAACTCATCATAAAAATAAACACATTTCAATATACTTTTTTCCCTGTATTTCTATGAAGTATTTGGCAGTATTATTGTGCGCGCCGTGCGTGGAGCTGATCCTGATCCACCTACCTTGCGCTATGGCTATGGACTCGAACCTGTGCAGTTCCCGCAGCAGGCAGGTGCGCTCAGACGGATGGAGGCTATAAATAAACTCTTTCGCCCCCCGCGGTGAGTTGAGGGGCTCCACGGGCTCCTTCAGCGGGTGCGTCCCCAGGTTACACCGCTGCATCAGCACCGGGCGGGGGGGCTCTGCTGCGAGGCGCGCCGCGGAGGCTGCGGGCCGGAGGGCTTTCCGCAGGCAGGGAAACATCTCTGGGGGGGGAAATCATAGTTAACGTGTTAAACCCAACAAATAATAATAATAATAATAATAAATACAAAGTGTTGCTGCTTTACACGAGAATGACGGTCGATGCAGCGATCGCGTGGAAACACGCGCACTCCCTACCTGGAGGTTACCGGAGGACGAAACGCCCCAAAACACACCGGAGCCGGATCAAGCCTGTCCGACGCACCTGAGTGGAAACACGGAGCAGTAAAAGGTGTGACCGCCGGTCGTCCCGCCTCCGTCCCGGACGATGCGCAGAGCGCGCTGCGACCCACCGGCGGCGCGTTTCACCAACACAAACAGTAAACTGTCCGGAGTATCAAAGACATTTCTCCGAGCGTAACCTCTGCGTGACGGGATGGAGCGGCGGGTGGGCGGGGTCCAGCAGCAGCCCCGAAAATACGCGCCAATAGCCGCGCTGCTTTCCTCCCTGCGTCACCGTGACGCGGACGCGCCGTAGTATTTACGTCACACTACTATGAGCTATAAATAAAATGATTATGTGTTTCATACCCTTTTGTTGTAATCCTGAATATTGTAATCAGGATTAATCACTTAACTGACCTTCTTCTCACGTGTTCATCCACAGAAAGCAATCTGATAAAATAAATAAATATAAGCGTTACTTTGATGTAAACGCAGTGAATTGAATGTCCGCATTGTGTCTGTCCCTCCCGAGAATAGCTGAGGTGTCTCAGGTTTTCAGGCGGGCTGCAGAACAGCCAAAGAAACGAGTGAATCATGAGGAAGATCAAAGCAGCGTTTGAAGCGACAGAAACATTCACTTCACTCCGAGACGACGATTTTTTTGTGCGTTTAATTCAAGAGTCAGACTTTTTATTTTATTGCTTTTATTGATCAGATAAAGTGTTTGTAGGCCTCTGATGGGAGGAGTGATGGATTCCGTGCAGGGAGAAGATATAACCCAAAAATAGCTCAACACAAGTGCGACCCCTCGTGGTCAAATCAAAGAACATCAGCTGTTATCATCCTGATAACGTGTAATGGATTTATCCGATGATGGATTGTTGTTTTACTGTTACCGCCGTTGTTGTATATGAGATTTATTGGCGAGCTATTCCACAATCAGCTGTCAGCAAGAACGTAATCATGCAAGAACAGTTTATAAGTATTGTTACCCAAAGATCTCTCTTGTTAGTTTAGTCAATATTTAAAAGATGCACGACACAAAAACCACAACACAGTTTGACATACAAAGTAACACAGGTGACAAACAAAGTAACACAGGTGACATACAAAGTAACACAGGTGACATACAAAGTAACAAAGGTGACAAACAAAGTAACACAGGTGACAAACAAAGTAACACAGGTGACATACAAAGTAACACAGGTGACAAACAAAGTAACACAGGTGACATACAAAGTAACACAGGTGACAAACAAAGTAACACAGGTGACATACAAAGTAACACAGGTGACAAACAAAGTAACACAGGTGACAAACAAAGTAACACAGGTGACACACAAAGTAACACAGGTGACATACAAAGTAACACAGGTGACAAACAAAGTAACACAGGTGACATACAAAGTAACACAGGTGACAAACAAAGTAACACAGGTGACATACAAAGTAACACAGGTGACAAACAAAGTAACACAGGTGACAAACAAAGTAACACAGGTGACATACAAAGTAACACAGGTGACAAACAAAGTAACACAGGTGACATACAAAGTAACACAGGTGACATACAAAGTAACACAGGTGACAAACAAAGTAACACAGGTGACAGGATGCAGAAGAACAAGATAAACATTTATTTAGGACTACAATTTTATTTTTATTACACAAATGTAACAATAGGAGCAGAAACTTACCCCACTGTCTTCAAATCTCCCTCCGTGAAGGAAGTGACATCACGTGATGTGACTTTGGAGCAAACCATTGCTGATTTCTAGGGGCTTTTTCAATGGGCAACAGCTGACAGAAATTTCTCAGACACGCACAAAGTGGATGAGCGAGTCAAATAGTTTTAACAAAACACTTCTCATATTTTAATGATTATTTTGAAGAAAAGATTATGATAGATTATATACAAAAACATGGAATTTAGTTCTAATCTGAAGACAAGCTGACATTTAGCAAATCTGACAGCTCAAAAACAGCAAATTCAAACATAGAATATGCATTTTCTGCAAAATAAATGGGATCTGTTGATTTTTTTTATATTGAATGAAAGAGAAATGTTTGTGAATATTTAGTCAAATTTGATAAATGCAGCCCATGGACATGAAATGTACCCCTAATTATGTAAAGGCTTAGAGGCCATTCTATAAAAACAATCTGCTGCCGGAATGAGTCTATGAAGGTTGTATCTGCATCGAACATGTGATTGGCATTTGTGTGCTCTTATGGATGATGCTTTTCAGGGGGCTGAATAATTTTAACACTGCTGTAGTCAATAAATGTAGCATTCTAATAAATATGAAGAACCCCCCCCCCCCCCTAAAAATCTGTTTCATTGAGCTATTTGAGCTGTTGCGCCTGTTCCAGAATTCCAGTTCCTGTTTTCAAGTTCAAAAAGGATCAAAGCTCCAGGAGAGCAACCAAAGGGAAACTGAAGTGAGATTTGTGATTCATTTACTCGAAGGCATCATGAAAACTGGTTTTAAGTCTTCATAAACGGAGGTTGAACACACACAGTATAATCAAGATGAAAGTGAGTCAGAGGAACATTTATATTTTATTATACTGCTAAAGCTGTCGTTACACAAGAAATAATCTTTCACTTTTTGAAATAAACTGACACGGCCCGTTGAACTGTACAGGTACAGACAGAGAGGTCAACTCTCACTGGGGAAAGTTAAGATAAAATCTTAAACTAGAGGCTGAATTTAATCCGACTTTCAAACACAAACTATAAACATCTTATTCATAGGATATACTGGCATTGGTGACTCTGAAATAATATATCTTTATGCTAGAAATTTAAATATGAAAAAAGGCTTATAATACAACTTTTTGACAGGTAAAGAGCCATAAAATGAAACAGGGGGTCCCAAAATAGTGTCATCAAATGCATAATCAAGAACTGAAACACCTTAGCAGTCATAAATCTTTGCTCTGACATGAAACAGCACAGGAGAACTAAGTATCAAAATGATCTGTGGCACATCCACCTGTTATATGTGGGTTTAATTCAGGCACACAGATGATAGCTTTGCTTCTAGTCTTCTTTTATCCCCATAATCATTTAAATAGACACATGGTGGAATACATATCAGTGGATTTCCATGCTAAGATGTCTTTGGGAAACACAGGTCAACTAGAGATCATCAGCAGAATGTCATTTGTTTCAATCAAATTAAAGAAGATGTCTATCATATAAACTGTTTATTAATATCTTACCTGAATTTAGCATTGAATAACCGGCGTGCAAAGTCTTAAGATTTATATCAGCCTCAGGCAACAGTTTGTATGTTGCAGTCAGATCTGCATCATGCAAACAGGAATTTCTCCCAAAATCTGAACCCATAATACTGACGCAAGCCTCTCCATTAAAACAAACCTTAACTTTATAAACATACTTCTGACTTCTGTTAGTACCTGGAGGTCAGATGAATACACGCTGCTGCAATTAATAAGATGCAAATGTATGCATGCATGAATGAAATGAAGGACAATCATAGCAGGACACTGATGAAAGAACACATCATCAGGTGGTATACAACACATGGATAAAGGAAACAACTCTGATGCTTTATATACAAGTACAAAAATAGAGACAGTGTGAGAAAGAAAAAGCTGTCTAGAGATAAAGGGAACATAAATTAAAAAGGTGTGACTCTCTGGACGGTTGTAAAGCTGAATAACATTTGAAGGTTCAGACACCGTGGCCTAAATCAAAATGCCGACTGACACTCAGGGATACTCATTACTTTCCTTTAGTCTTAAAATGTTGCAGTTTGTGGCAACGAGATGAAAACAACATTTCAAACTACTAATTTGCTGTTTTAGTAAAATTAATGTGTTTTTTAGCACAAACCAGATGTCTGACACTCAATGCTATTAAAAAAAACTGAAACAGAAATTGGAGGCAGACAAAAAGCAACATGCAATGAGCATGCATGCTACATACACAAATCATATACAATGAATTAAAATAATTCATTATAACAGCAACCAGGCAGGACATTAATACAGCATGATATAATCAATTAAACCATCCGACCTACAGCTTTCAAATCAAAATTATTTTCCTTGACTTCTATAACATTTGCAATAATACATTTAAATTTGTCATGAAGCTGAATTTTGACATGGCACATCTGTACTTGGACATTTATTCGTGATGTTAAGAGCATCAATGTTCCGGTTGCAGGATGCTAATAGATGCAATAATAGGGCTAACATATAACAGCTACTATATAAACACAAACCACTGAATCCTACAAAGCTAAGCATGTAGATAGTGCAGATTAAATAAGAATCATACTGGGAAAAGTATTAACAATACAACCAGTTCTAATACCAAGTCAGTTGGTGTTAATCAATATTACATAGAATCCTGCTCAGACGTGTGAAACCTAATGGCTACGACACTGTGGAGGAGCAGAAGGAAATATCCCAACAGAACACACCCCTCACCTAAAGATGCGTGCAAACATCTACACATCATGTAAATGCTAAAACAACAACACAGAACGCAACTTACAGTGGCTCTTAAAGCCACGGCACCAAACGTGATGCTCAGTCACATTTAGTGTTACACAACTTCGACAAGTCGGGATTAGTTTTTTTTACAAGTCACACCGCTGCTCATGTCCTCTGTGGATATCTCACACACACACACGATGATTTGAACTGCGTGTTGACAATAGGGCACGTTCCTACAGGTTGATGGTGGCGCTGGCCATTCTTTTTAATTTTTTTTAAGCCAAACTGAACATTGCTTGAAGTTGTGTCGTACTTTGTTGTCGTCCCCCGATGGTACAACACACTCCCTAAACGCGTGTTACACATAAAATACACCGTGTCGTTTTACTCTGAGAAAAAGCGTACAAGTTGCTGCTGATGTCTTTACTATCCTCTTTCAGAAAGAACCATACTATGTGGTTATGCTGGAAAAATGTCTTCCTGTTTTTCAGGACACAGCTGCGGGCTCAGATTTTGAAAATCCCTTTGAGCGTTGTCTAACATTTTATTTCTGGAACCATGTAAGATTGTTTTAGCTTCACAAATTCGTACGATCAGTCTGATCGTACGAACCTGAAGCCCATTTAACGGATGGATTTCCTTTTATCGTCCTCGTAGATCTTCTTATCTGCAGTGAGAAATTATCGCAAGTACAAATGAGAAAACACAGCAAACAAGTTGAAACGCCTTTGAAGCCTTTTGATGTTTCTGTACATTGTTTTTCTATCTCCTGACCCCATTCACAGATAATTACAGGAATTAGTCTCACTTCTATCATCTTACGTTTCACGTCTGTTACCATCATGCAATGCGTGGCGCTGAGCGGTCGTTGGTGGGGGCTCTCTTCAGCTTGACCCCCCTGCGGATGGCCACCAGCATGTTGCCTTCGGCTGCTTCTCCTTGCCCGGTCTTACTCTGAAAGTGCTGCTGGATGAGCAACGGTACACCGGGCGGGTTGGTTGCAGCCTGACCACTCCAGGACACAACTGGCAACATGTCGGAACCCCCGACTCCTGCAAATGTTGAGGCCACTGGGTTTCCCCCGCCTCTTCCGCCTCCTCCCATCTCTTCTGCGCTCCTGTTGCCACCGAGTGCTCCTGAAACGTCAGGCACCTTGGGCGTTTTTACCGGGATAGCAGGAGTACGAATCGGGATGGGGCCTGTGCCCATAAGCGAGCCTGAACGGCGAGTGGAAGGTTTTGATGACGGGGTGCGGCGGATTGTGGCAACACCAGGTGTGACGATGACTGGACCTGAAAAATATGAGCCAGAGGCATTATGGGTGCTGCATCGAGAATGAATGACGTGATCTGAACCTTCATGACAGGAACAAAACGATCTTTTAAGGGATTAACTAATTTCAAGCACATTGGATTATATCATATTGTAGCAATGACTGAATAAAAAAAAAAAAAACATCAAGGAGACAATAATGGAAAGATTGAAGATGTGTACTTGTGACACTACGAGGGCAGCCTGTACCTGCAGGGGTAGAAGGAAAACCCCCAGTGTGGATAGGTGTGGAGGGATAGGGCCCTGCAGGGTAGGCCTCCTCTCCAGGGTAAGGAGCCTGGGTGGAGGGCAGGCCGGCTGTGGAGGCCGGCCGCTTGCTCTGGAACATGAAGCGGTAAGACTGACTGATGTCACTATTCCTGGGGATGGTGAAGGACTTGTCAAAATGTAAGTGCTGTGGCTCGGGCTCCTGGTCTCCAGCCATCGAGAAGTAGTCGTAGTCTGATACTAGACAGAAGAAATGGAGAGGCAAACATTATACCAACACAACAAGGTATTTTACATTATGATAATGGGGAATAAAGGTCTGCGAAGCATGCAGGGAGAATGAGTTACCCTGTGAAGGGATTGTGTCTTCAGAGCAGCAGGGCGTGTTCGTCTGGGTGCTGTAGCCACTGGAACATTGGATGGAGTCTCTACTGGACCTCTGAGTGTCCAGCTCCAGGCCTCTGGACAAGGCCAGAGCCAGTTCATCCTGGGGCTCAAGATCACCAGCCTGAAATAAATAAGTAAATATATACAATTCCTTCTTATGTACCCCATATGCTGCTTTTGCAGGAGCATATAAATAAATGCCTTTTTTTATTAAATGATGGCAGCCTGTGTTTCTAGAATTTAAAATCTGATCTAGAAAAGAAATACTATGAAACCGAACAAATGAACGGACCTTTAGAGACGCGGCGACAGTCCGGACGTTCTCCTCCACTGATATCTGTAGAGCAGCCGGTGTTGGTGTTGAAGAGGAGGCTGAAGCCGGGCCGCTGCCGTTACTCATCATCATAATAGCATTAGTGTCCATAACAGCTGGCAAGTCCTTGTCTTTCCTCCTCCTTAGTGTGTTGACCATTGGCTGGTCATAAGGGCCTGGCTTAGCCCAGTCCTGCAAAGAAAGACACCTCAACATCGATGCTTTACATTCCTCTAATGACTTTTGATTAAAAAAAAACCTTTATGACTTATTTTCAGTTTTTAAGTCTGTAGATTTAAAGTAAGTGTGAAATAATGAACATTTATTTACACACTCAATAAAAATAAAACATGGTGAAGATGATGGTTGAAACCGAGGTGATGAACAAACCTTCCAGCTGGGGACTCGTGATGAAGGCACCATGGAGCCCAACGTGCAGTATGGAGGGTAGTCTGGTAGCAAAGCTGAGGTGGGACGTGACCAAGCACGAGTGGGACTAGAAGAGGATGTGGAGGATGAGGAGGAGGTAGGGAAGAAGGGGAAGGCGGTACCTGACCCCGAGCCCAAACTCCCTCCATTGCTATGCAGGTAAGGGGAACTGGCTGGACTGTAGTGGTCAAAACCGTTGGACAACTGGATGCGAGTGTGCCGGTGGAGGGAGGGACGGACAACAGAAACAGCATGGGATAAATGATTGGAATACCAAACGATGGAAAACAAACACATAACTGAGGAGAAATAATTAAACGTAACACCAAAAACAGTGAATCCATATCAAATCAAGGAAATGGTCACTGATGCCGCGGCGCTGAATGAAAATTAGAACACTGATGCACAAGCCAGGGAGTGTGGACGTCCCCTTCGACATTTCTGTGATGTTTTATGTCAAGTTGAGGTTTCGTGTTTGGGTGCAGGCATGGATGTGATTTATTCACCTTGTTAGTTGCATACTGAGATGCAGAAGCAGCAGCTAACGAAGGGGAGCTGCAGTCGCCGTGAAGCTCCGACACCTCAGAGGAACCGGCGCTGGGACAAGACTGGGACAGCTAGGGCAGCAGCAGGCAGGCAGCAAGACCAGTCCAGGAAGAAAGAGGAAGAGAATGGAGTAAGACAAGCAGTGGGGGGGGGGGTTACAAAGCCAGACATCTCGGCAGGTAAACAGAAAGAAACAGAGGAGCAGTTTGTTTGAGAGCTGAGCCTTTTTTTCTTTTTTGCAGAGCTCTCAGACATTAGTGAGGACTGACTATTGAGGCAGCAGGGAAGGTCCACTGGGGGGGGGGGGGGGGGGGGGGTCATCCCACTTATCCCAAGGACGGGTCGGGAGCTTTGTCAGGTGAGGCACAAAGACATTTCTTCTCTAAAATATTATGACCCAACTACAATTACTCGTTTCCCCATGTAACGACTGTCCAATGTTAATGTAGAGGAAAAGTGACATCTTGATACGATTATATTTTAAGCTGTACAAAAAGAAGCTGCCAAATAATTATGCTGAAGAATCAGGCAGGTTAGATAGTGTGTTAGATGTCAGTGCAACAGTCCATTCGCTTGTGTCAAAACATCTATAAAGGTGTTTAAATTCAGCCTGTGCTGCAAGCATATACATTTAGTACAAACATACATCAATAGTGCAATTACATTTTTTAACGCTTTACAGTGAGAGACGGACTCTTAAATTGTGATTAAAGGCTGTACATCGCAGGAAATGACCATCAGGAGTTGGTTAAATGAAAAGCTTCCCGGCACACAGCTCCTTGCCATTCGCTAATTGTGCAGCCTACCTATTACTAGGCGCCCAAGGCGAGGTCTGGACTTGCCAAACCAACTTTACGGCATCATAAAACCTTTGGAGTCTCATTGTACCACTGTGTTCCGGATAGAGGAACTGTGGTTGCTCAAATAACATCAGCTAGAAAGCAGTTTTCAAGGCAGATCTTAAAACCACAAACCCGACCGAGCACAAGACTACCACACAGATAATCGTGTGAAACCCTGGATCAAATTGTCAGACTCTCGCTTGCCGTCTGTAACTGATGAAATCACTGAATCTAAAAGACAAACGTGCTTAACATTATACAGAACCCAGTCGGTCGCAGCCGTCAACGCTTTAATAACAGGTTGGGACGTTTTGCCCCGGGAAACAACGAAGGCAGACTAATTTCCTCTTCGTTTTTTTTTTGTAATAGCAGTAAAATGACTTTACCACGAGGAAGGTTTCTGACAAAATGTGAGGTTTCCTCTGTCTTGCTGCAGTGATTTGTAAATCATAGAGTATGTGTGGTTTTGTAGTCATGTCTCAATCATGTGTACATACGCAGGGCCAAAAGTGTGGTTGACTGTGGGCAGCCGGGTTTTTTTTCTTACCTTGGTCTCAGCTGGCATGGGCGATGATGAAGATGCATACTGGTCGTGTGATGAAGAAATAAAGCCCGAGTCGTGGGAGGAGATGCTGGAGAGACGAGCTGGGGCCGGCTGGGGTGGCGTGGAGCTGCGGCACCGATGGCGGGCATGATGGTGATGGAAGAGGTGATGTGAGGAAGAGGAGGAAGAAGAGGAGGAAGGAGAATGAGAGTGAGAGCCACTGGATCCCCTGGAGTCACTACTGTTAACGCTGTTCAGACTACTGTGAAAGGGGGAGGGGGGGGGAGGGATGAGGAAGGAGAAGTTTGGCGGTGACAAGTGGCACGTAGAGAATCAAGTGCACCAAAAAGACATGAATAGAAGGAGGGTAGAATAAAAAGGAAAAATAGGGAGCCAGAAGGCAGAGGATTGGGGGGGATGCAGAGGAGAAAGGTAGGGAATCAATTAACACGGCACACCAAGATTCAGCAGGCAGGGACTGAGGCCAATCCAGTCCAAAGAATAACACCAACAATAACTGACGCAGGGACGGCATTCCCGTTGAGGCAGAGCTTTGTGCATATTATATCATCGAAGTATTACAAACAAATATCAGTCATTATGGTATGCTGCAAAACATGTTCAAGGAAAATTTGAAAATGCATTAAATCACGTCAAAAGAACAAGGAAAATCCATTTTAAGCTTTTGGGACTATAAAATATTACAGTTTAAGTTGCTATCCATCAAAATCATTCGAGTTTCTATCTTGAATAAATAGATTTTAAGCGACTGAGTATCTAGAAAAGTGCTATATAAATAAAATGTATTATTATTATTATCTCAGGAAAAATTGTGAATATCTCCAGCGCCTTAACCATATTAAAAACGTCTCTTGCTTGCTCCTCTACAGCTGGAAAGCCTTTAGCAAGTGCAATGTGTGTACTATGGTCTGAAGGCTTAAACAGAAAGCCTGCAACCCAATAATAAATAGAGTTTAACATAAGAAAGGCAATAAACTGCCCTGGCAAAAAAAAAAAAGTATTTAAACACAACAAAACACAATCATTGGAGGATCCACAAAGAGCAGACAGGACAGGACGTAGAAGACAGTCTGAATAGCAAGAGCAGTGAGTCTGCTTGTTTACCAATTCTTATCAGAGTTCTAATTATTTCTAATCTTAATAATTATTTAAATCAAAACAGATACATAGTCCACTTTATATTTATCAGAGAGGTCAATCAATTCTAATGATATTAACAAACAGCAGTAAAAATGAGATGAACATTTTGACACTGGCCACTGGGTGGCAGACACAGATTGACCAACAGATTTTCGCCTTGCCCTTGCTCTACGCTGCATTATATTGACATATTTTATATTAGCAACAACTAGGTCAAATTTTAAGATTTTAGAAGTTCTTGTGTCAACATGTGCCTATAATATGAAATCCAAAATGACCAAACATAAACATTGAGCTTTCATCTCAACGACTGACCAAAATAAGCAACTAATAATTTAATCTTCCAACTAGAAAAGCACTCAGAGGGGGCAGAACCTCCGCCAAGCAGCCCATTCCCCTCATAATTAGATTTACACCGTCCACATGGTGATCTGGATCATCAGCAATAGGCTATAAATTGTTCTTGGTATCTTTATACACCGACCATTAAAAGTAAACGTGAACCGGTGTTGATTTTTTAACTGATTTTTTTTAATCCAAAATGGGGTTTTCAATGTTAAAATGTAATATTTTTTCCTAAAGTCATTCTGGATCTGATCGAGATGAAATTCTGTGGAGAATCTGATCCATAATCCAGGATCTCTTCTGGATCATCACCAAAATGCAATCCTGTTCCTGGTAACGTTCCCAACATTTCCTGAAAATGTTTATTTTTCTCCATGGTGTTTCTCTGCATGTTTCAAACGCACGTGGCTCATACATTTGGTCCTGTGTTTGGTCTGGTGAGCTTTCACGCTGCATACAAACCAAACCAGGGTTCGCTTGTGAGCGAACCGAGACCCACAATTTCACGTGGACCAGATTTTGCTTGTTTGGGCCGCACCAGAGTTCGGATGAGCTTTCGCACCTGCCCGAATGAAAGCGGACTATCCGAGGAAACAAACTCTGTTTCGTTTAAGGCGGCACAAACAGCGACAGTGTAAAAGCGACCCAAGTCAAATGATTGGTAGCAGGACCCTACCTGCACATGCTTGACTTCCTGGACATGGTGTTGTTGGGGGATGAGGGTGGCGTTTGATAAGACCAACCGTAGTCAGAGCCCTTCAAGTCCATGATGACCTAAGAGGGGAAACCATTTGTAATAACTGAGAAGGGAAAGACACTCTATAAACCTCTTATGTCAAGGAGTGTTAATAACCCATTGTGTGACAGTCAGATGAAAGTCATTTGCTGTAAGTTTTGCTCATTTGTTCACTGTTTTATGCTCTCACCTGTTCACTGGCAGCAGGAAGCTTGTGTGGGTCAGAGGTCAGGGCTTTGAGGTCATCGGAGATAGCCTGAAGATGAGTGACCTCGCTTAACATAGAAATCTCCTCATCCTACAAGGAATAAATGTCAGACAGGTAAAGTAGTAGTGAAGTACAAGATATAACAAAGCATCTTTCCTGTCTTCTTTTAAATGAGTGATCACTTGGGGATCAGTTCCGGTTCCCCCCAGGCTGTACTCACCACCACAGGCCGCAGCAAGGCCACGAAACAGCAGAATCTCTGTCTGTCTTCAATGAGAGCCTTTCTCAGAGCCTGCTTCTCCGTCTCTTCCAGCAGAATGTATTTATCACTAACGTCCTGCATGGCACTGTCCAACTGCGGTCGGATATCACCACGACCTTGCAAACAAAATTCATAGAAGGAATTAACATATAGATTATTCCACTCACAAGGTTTAAAATCCATCTGCAAAGGTAAATGTGACCAACACAACTAACAACAGTCCTTTACAACACATGTCTTGTGCTACTCTAACATGCATGCACCATCAGAAATATTCTGTCATGTAGCGATGAAAGAACATGCTGGGCATTTGGAGTTTCTAATCATCCTCATCTTTAGCTGTGTTGGTTGAACTGTTAGTACAACTACATTTAGATTGCTATCTTCAATGCCAGCGTTTGACTGTCTCCTCTTCTCGTTGCCTACCATCTCTACATGAAGGGCCGCTCTACTTTTGGAGGCGCTTCCTGTCTGTTGTTCTGAGGAGGTGAGCAGGTTATCTACAGGTGCTTGTCTTGGAAAACCTTAATCCATTATGCTGAGATAGCCAAAAGTGAGTTTTGATTATCACCCCATCACTCAAAGTTAAAGTGCCAAACACTTTAACACTGTGTGTGTCAAATCAAGCCCTCTTGAGTTTTCTACGGCGGCAAGATGGCTGGCCCAAGATTACAGCGGGCCTCAAAGGCTTTATCTAACCCAACTACAATGACGCACAGACAGACACACCAGACACAACAGTCTAGACTTTGAAACATCAAGGCTGCAGCTAAAGTGAACAAGTCTGTGGTTTGTCTGGAAAAGATAACCGGATGTCTTTTGTTGACATTTGACTGGCATTGGCCCGATTTCATTCAAACCCGTTGTAAAGAAAGTCAGAAAAACCACCGTCACCTTAAATAGAAAACGGCAGGTTGTTCATCCTCGGGTGAGAACAAATCATTTGTTCTTTGCTCACTGATATCAGTACAATCTATGCACACGATGTCGCGTGCAATTCCTTAGACTAGACAACAGCTCAAATAAAAGGACAATTAGTGATTGCAACAGAGACGCTGACTGTCGTTAGGTGTCTTTTTATCAGTGAGGTGGTGTGAATGCTGATTAGAGGTGAAGTTCTCTGATATGACTATTAACTATGTATTTCACACTGTTTTACACTGGCGCACCCGGAGCAATTGTGGGGGGCGGTGCCTTGCTAAAGGGCACCTCTGAGGGTAAAACTGGCCCCTCTCCAGCCACCAACTCATATTCCTCATTTCGTCTGGGCTGGTGAACTTCTCCGCTTCGCAGCCCAAAGCCCAACCCACTGAGCCACCGATGCTGGACGCTCTTACAGTAGTAAGAGCGTCGTCCAGTTAACAGAAGGTCGTTGGTTGACATGTAGATGTGTCCTTGAGCAAGATATTAAAACCCAACCTGCTACCCTGGCGCCATAAGGGCGGCCCACTGCTTCTCAGGGATGGCTCAAACAGAGAACACATTTCACAATATTGACCAATGTAGAATTGTATGTGACTATAATCTATAAATGTATCTGACAACTGAGCTTCATATTCTTGTATGTTCATGGTCATGATCATGCTCGTTCGGATCATCAAGGGCAAATATAATGAACTACTTTTGCCTGACCACACATTGCTCAAAACTTGAAACTATATCTCGCATTTGCCCAGAAACCATTGTCACTTCTAACGCAGCTAAGAGTGATGATGTCAAACGCAGTGCAGGGAGCAGGGTGCACACCCATTCACAGGGACCCACATTTGAGCTGAAGTGAGGCAGACACATTCTGGCATCACATGTCAGTTTGTGGTAAGCAGGGGGGTTGTTAGTGCTGAATTTAAGCTTCCGTTATGTTACAACTTTGTCTCTGCTATGCATTGTTCACATTCCTCGCCTCTCAGCCATAAGTTGCGCATCATACTAGTGCAATTATGTGAAAGCCCTAATTACTACTTCCACAGAGGTTCACTGAAGGTCAACCGACGTTGACAATTGTAAACCAATTCACCCTTAGACATATTCCATTGTTCGATGAAAGGCAAATACTGCTTGTGTGTGACTTGTACAATTTATTACTGTAAAGCTGTTTTACAGCACTGGTTGTTCTGCCTACATGGTCAGACTGAATGACACAATAGTCTGCAAAATCCAGCAGCACATAAACAAACTCTACATGTACAGTAAATGATTGCATATTAACAATTTAGCAACGTGTCAGAGAACTCATGTTTCCCACACTTCAAACATCAGCTGGGGAAGCCAGAGGAGAACGTTCGTGTGCAAGACAACTTGTTTGAAGCTGTATACCAGGGAAAATTACGTGAGTAGAGAGTAAATATTGTGCATGTGATATTCTGTAGACCATTTTTCTACCCACCATTATTAGTCGTTTGCCTTTAGCTTGTTTTTCTGTGCTGTTTGGTAAAATTAGATTAGAGGGTTTTATCAAATTTCATTTACATTACAAAGTTAAACTCACACTGATATTTTTTTTGACCAAATACAACCAAGTCAAGATGCGTGTGTTTGTGTCCCTGCATGTGTGCATGAGCAGTGAAAATGAATAGAAACTTGCCAGCATTGAGAAGAATTTAAGGAGCTGATAAGGAAAGACAGACAATGAACATTAGACAAGAACCCCCATTGACTCCTGCAGCCACTGATCAACAGATTATAAAGGCCGGCGTGCCAGTATGTTGTCAAGAAGCTAAAAATATCTGGTGAGGAAATGTTTCGTGTAGCACGCCATCCCATTTCATCTCAGCATGAAACTCGTCTAATCTATGTTGGCTTCAAACCAAGTTTCTTATTGGTTAAACAAAACAGCGAAAGCAAGAATCTTGACTGTGTCTATTCTACAGACTGACTTACCGAAATTATCAGCTGCAGTGCAGCATAGGGAGAGGGATGGTATTGGATCACATAGGGACAGGGAGAGATAAAAAGATCTGAGTCAAAAGAAGAAGTGCCAACACTAAACACTGATCCATCTTCTAAAAATGCAGTCTTATGTGATTGGCGGCCTGAATGGTCATTGTACGGCTCAGAAAAAAGAAAAAAGAACCAAAACAATAAGATGATTCCTGTCTACTAAATAATACTGACAGTAATGTAATGACATTTCAAACGTGATGATACTTTGAATTTTGTGGCAATTTCCATAACTTCTATAATTCAATTTATGGACACATGGCTAAAAGAAGCCAGCATGTTTTTTAAAGCCGTCTTCCTTTGAACATGCAGTATGCTGACATGTCGCTACATTTATGACACTATGAAGCTGAAGCATCTGGAAAAACATTGCTACAGGTACTCTTACTGGGACAATGAGTGATTACAAATGTATCAAGTTATTTAAAATAGTACTGGAAATGTTTAATAAACAACCACAAAGATGGAATAGGACCGATTCTAATAATTTTCCAAAACATGCTGGAATCCTCCTCCGACTCCTTTTCTGTGCATGGTATTTTTTTTTTATCTAGGTAGGTGAACGCATATGTAGAACCTGAGCCAAGAGAAGTGCAGATGGAAAAATCCCCTGCACTCACGAGTGAGTTTACCAAGTAAGGTAATGTTTAGTCGAACTAGATCTGCACAACTCTAATCAGAAGGAACAAACTCCTTCTAAACACATCCTTTGCTGTCTAATAAAAGCATTGCATACTGTATACACTTTCCTACTCAAGCGGTTTCTATCTCTGAACCCATTTATGATTTAAATAATGAGATATTTTAGGTCTTTAGTCCTGAATGTTGACTTCGGCTGATAGAACACTGCAATTACTAAACTCACAAACTCTCGAAGCTCAGATGCCTATTTCTTTTAATTATTTGCTTTAAATTTGTCTTATTCCTAAAACTAATTGTTTGTTGTAGCATTAGAAGTACGGTAATTCACTTTTAGGTGCTGTATTTTCTCTCTACACTTATGTACACGACTTGATAACACAGCCAAATCATTAATTCATTTTTTTAGCTGTATCAGCCTCCAAAAGACAAATGATTCTTATAATGGTCTATGTCAGCCACATCTTTCTTGGTCTTGCTCTTATGAACAAACCATCTGTGGGAAAGCCAGTGACTTTTAAGAAGATTAACATGTTTGAGCTCATCTTTTATCACCAAAGCAGGCTGTAGTTTCCTGCTAAACTGCAAACCTGCAGAGCATATCAACACTTGACATTGATTTCTGTGAAGGGTTAAGCATCATAGTTAAATGCATATATCGTCTGTATGTCTGCACATGATAAGCAGTTAGTTGTGTGCATCACGCTATTCTACTGCTTTTCATTCTTGGGTCAAACCACCATTTCATTCATAGATTTGTCTCCATCATTATCAGATTAACTGCGGTTAGCAAAGATTTTCTTCACTCATGTGTGGCTGTAAAAAATAAAACAAATTAAAAATGTACCTTTCTTTGCTTTCTTCTGAAGTTTCAGGGTGTCTGATGACTTCTTCTTTATTTCCTGTTTGGCTCTTTTATATTCTGAGTCAGACAGACAAGTTGAGAGCATTAAAAAAAAGTGAAAGTATGGCTGTACTTCACATCTAATACTGTGTGACTGGAATCCAAGTATTGGCACATGTCTATATACAATTATACAATTGTTCTACCTTTAGTATGATCCTTATCTAAAGTGTTTACTCCTCTTTTCCACTCCTCCAGCTGTTCTTGTAGAGGGTTGGTGAAACCTTCCAGGAAGGTCCTGAGGAAACGATAAGATAATTATACACACAGTATGTAATTGCTGCTGCTATGGTCTTTCAGTAAAAGCAGAAGACATGTCGTGGGCACATGAGAGTTGTGCTCATTGTTGACAACCACTGAAAATCACATTCTACTCTGTCAAAAATGTTTACAAATGGGATCACATTTCCTAGTTTTATTCCAGGTAAATTTAGTCACGTTTACCCACTTTCCTCCTCATTCTGTCTTTTTCTTTCCAACTTTTGAAGAACAAACAAGAAAACATTTACAACACACGTAATCATTTTGACCCATTTAGGAATGGATATATTCCATTATATCTTCTCTGAAGCCAACTTGATGATTTAACGTGTAGATTAACACAAAGTTTTTACAATATAAACAATATAAATCCACATATTATTTATGAATAGATAACACAAATTGAGACCATGCAAAATGTAAGCCACCGTCTGATGACCATTCTTTTTGTTATGTTTATATTTTCATGCTTTATTTATATCCTCCTGTGACTCAGCTTTGGGTTAGCATGTCATCTGTAATGGACAAATGTCCCCTACAGAGGACATGCTAACTGTCTGGGTCTCAGGAGGATATATATATATAAGCAGACAAACCCTCAGACATAGTAATTATTATGGAAAGCCTAACTTTCCCAACACGGTGTTTTCTGTCAATCGTTAATAGATAGATCGGAAAAAAATGTCAGCCTCCAACTGTGTGTCATAAGAGGAAGTATAGAGTTTGTTCAGTCATGTCGTCAATCATTACCCAACCGTGCCGTCTTGTTTTTGTGAGTGTGTCTGAGAGGCTACGGAGTGGAAGCTGTAGGCAGCTGCAGGGTTAGTGTATAGAAATAAAATTAGACTTCTGTCTCTTGCAGACATCTCTGCAATGTGTGTGTGTGTGCGCGTCCAAGTCAGTGGGTGGGTGCTGGTCACCGGCCCCTGTATGCAGCCCCTGCCATGGAGATCCAAGTGGAATCTCTACTGAAATGCCACCCGGAATTAGAGAGCCCCTTGTGTGTACAGTGTGTTGCGTGGAAGGGAGAGTGAGCGGTGTGTGTGTGTGACTCCACTGAAACATTATAGATGCTAGTGTGGCCAGACAAATCGTCTCTTTCTCAGCATTCCATGACAAGGGGGCATTCTCACCCCCACACTCAAAATGTCAAGACATGGAGAATGTGGCGACTATTCACATAAAGAAATGTGATGATTCTGTTTCGAGTTGGAGAGTTTTGGGATGACAATTCTTTTGAAAATATCATTTTGAGGCTGGCTGAGTTTAAGTGCGTGGCAACTGATACGTTTTTTTTTTTAACAATTCAATAAAGAAACAATAAAGTGAACAACGTCATGGTATGGTAAATTGCTCAAATAATACCCAGTCAAAGACATCCTCAACATGTGCAGTTGGGCATGGCATCATTTATGCTAGCAACTGTCAACAAAACTCAGGGTTAACAAGTGACAAATAAAGCACATGCAAATACACACTTACATGGAAAATTGTTTAAGTTTTGCCTCTATGCTGCGATGTCTCATGCACATCCTGGTCAACGCTGATCCAATGTCTCTGGTGCCACCTAAAAGAACAGAAAAATAATAATAATGAAAATAGTCCGAGGATCTGGGCCACAGGGAAGGCAAGAGAAAAGCTAAAAGCACTGGAACAAAACACAAGACACTGGGATTAGATAACATTTATTATAATATATAATATCTCTGAGCCAGCAGGAAATATTTGTACAAAATACACACACATTCAGGCCCGGAGAGGTGATATGTGTTATAACATATGGCTTCGCCTGAAGCTAGTGTCAGTTACCGTCACATAGGATATCTGGCTGCCCACCGGGGGGCTACAGGCTGCGGAGCTAAGCAGGGAATGGATGCTGATTGACAGAAGAATAGTCTGCTCAGTATGTGCGTGTGAGAGAGCAAACAGCTCTTGTGACGAAACTACACAGAGTTCTTGTGACATTCTGTCCAGACGATCAGAAACAGTGATATTCTTTCAGTTAATGTTAGAAGTGTGTGTGTGTGTGTGTGAGAGAGAGAGAGAAAGAGAGAGAGAGAGAGAGAGAGAGAGAGAGAGAGAGCATGTTTCAGAAAGTTTCGTTGTGATTATCTGATGTGAAGTGTGAATTGTCTCCAACAGAGCAAGTCATTCTGCTGTCAGAACAATCTTTGCTGCATGCAGTGACACACACACACAGAGCTGTCACTCACACACACACACACACACACACACACACGCACACACTTAGTCACAGCACAAACAACATTCTCCTTTAGTCCAACAAATGCAAGAAGCTGATAACTTGGTATTAGTATTCACTCATGGTGTCTGGGGTGCTACAAAAATATCTCTTGACATGAAATACCTGCAGAACAGGAGATAACGTATCGAGAAAAAACTCTTAGCAAGTTTTGTTGAATAAAAAAATGTATAGAGTAATGCTATCAGTCACAAGTACAATTATAGTAGTAAGTTCTTAAATCGGAGCAAATTGAACTTTTGTTTTATTCTAATGTGCTTCTGTCTTTTTTCACTGAGCTTTTCCAGACGGACTAAAATGAAGCAGAGAATAACATATTTGGTCTTTGTTGCTGTGGGATTAAGAACAGAGTTTAAGAACTGCCTGTCAGACAATCTGTATATGTCCTTCCCTTCTAGGAACCCAGAATTAGCTCACTGTGTTTCCCCAACTGCTCAGCGGAAGGAAAGCAAAGCCTGGACAAACTGGAATACAGTGGAGTACAGACACATTAATGTATTCTGGATGGTAAATTACACATTTCCTATGCCTCTGACAAAATCTAATTTAATGTCAGTCCCTCTGAGCCCATTCTAACCTCAAACCTTTCCTTCAGTCCATTCATTCATCCTTTTACTATGTGTAGTTGCTATTGCAAGGGGTGTGGCTACTACATGCCAAATATGCTCAGTCCTGCATTGAGCCGTTTAGTCATCCTATCCATCTGTTCACCTCTCTATTACTATGACTGCTTGTTATTATAGAGGGTGTGGCTAATAGATGCCACAGAGCCACATGGCTGGAAAATTTTCCTTTCATCGAATATGTTGATATGCAGTGAAGGGAAGAGTTTGGTTTCAGGTGACTAGTCTTTTGCCAGTGCTCCACCCAAACTCCAACAGCTCATATGAAGCTCATATGAGGCAAAATATAGATTTTGCTCCAGCTATACATCTTTACTTTTAACCTGCAGTTTATGTAGTACACATTCAGGTATTGAGATGATACATGGATCCAGATGGTGTGCTTTTTGAAAGTCCTATCTATGGTTCATTTCCAGTTAACCCACTGAAGAAGGCACAAAGTCAGTCTGCATCTTTGCACAGATATTGTCAGGAAGGAAGGAAAGCTGTCAGGAAGCGAGAAATATGAGTGATTTAAGGGAGAGTAGAAATGAAGAACAGACAGAGTAGTCAGTATGGTAAATAAAAAAAAGGTTCTCTACAAATTACTATAACTAACTAACAAAAAAGGAATACAAGGAAAGGGGATAAACACTTAAACCCATATTATACTCTTTTTCCGTAGGTTAATGCAGTTCCCAAACACTTGTATGAAATATCTGTGCCAGTCTTTGGTCAAAATATCAAACAGATGCTGCAGGACAGCGTCCGTCATTTCTGTCTCAAACCGCTCTGCCAGAAACGCTCTAAACCCGGAAGCAAAAGTACGTTCATAGCGAGCACGGTTGATAAGGACCCAAAATCACCATAATAGTATTGTGGAAACATGGGAAAAGTGAGTTTTTCATAATATGGGACCTTTAAGTGCAAACAGAGAGAAGAGGAAAGGATCTGGTTAGTCTGGTTAGTTTTTACATGAAGATCAGACAGAATTTCTGGCTAAATCTAACTCTGTATGGGGACCATATGGTCACAGTTAACTTCAAGCCAGTGGTTAGACTGATAAGAGACTGGAGACCATACAGCTGGACAGATGTAAGGAGATCTGTTCACTAATTACAGACCTGTAAAAGATGCTCAGCCTACATTCAAACTAAGCTGGTTATATTTAAAAACATATTTTCTGCTTCAAAAAAAAAAAGAGCCCTGATATTTTTCTAATGATGATGACTTGGCTATGTAGTGTTAGTATTTCACTGCGTCTGACCACTACAGCAGATTAGACAGTACCTTAACCTACTTTGAATTCACTAGTAATAACTAGTGATTAAACGGCCGTATGGAAAACTGCAGTTATTACAAAAGTTCAAGAGGACAGATGAAAGTTGAAAAACTGAAAAAGCCTCTATTCTGTTATAAAGCATTTCTTTCATATACAACAAGCCCAAAGTCCAGGCCAAAGGGATCGAAAATGCTGCCGTAAAGAACTCTCATGTACTTTACTAACACATCATCAAAGGGGAAGTTCTGACCATCTCCCCGTCTGCCGTTGTTTTACAAGAATGGTGATGAAACAAGCACAGAATACAGCTTTCATTGGATGTGTTTAAGATGTGACCATGGTATTTAAACATTTATAAACATGGGGAGTGCTGCTGGCTCAGATCCGAGTGGTTGACCACTCAGAACAGACGTTGCTGGAAAGAAAGGCTTTGAGTCGGGCTCAACTACATTTCAGACAGAGGGATAACAAATGCAGCAAAGGACAGTATGAGACAAATGCTAAGTCTCTGTCAATTAAAGACGTAAGCCTGTTTCAGTAGACATTTCACAAGAAATTGAGCTTGAACATTTTCACAAGATAGAAGTGTAACTAACTTTTTGCACTCAGTTAAGGGTCTGACAATAGAAAAGAAAACTAAATACATTTGAATATACGCAACGTCTTAATATGATTTCTAAAATAAATTCTGTGCTTATATGACTTTAAAGACAAGCACAAATTAGTTAACAGTGAATGTTGGACAATAAGGAACCGGAAAACAGTAAATAAATGTTGGAATAAATGTGATCAAAATGATTGATCAGTATCATATTGGGTTTGGGGTTAAATCAGGAAATAATCTGCTTGGTCTCCAAGTTCAACGGCTTATAATAGCATCCTCTAATGGTTTGACCCAAGACCACCTCTTCATTCATCAATCTACTGACAGTCAGCATGTCTGTCCACCAAAAGACACACACACACACACACACAAAACAGCCAGCAAGTCTAGCCTCAACAGGCACCAACACATGCACATGTGTGGGCCAGCCAACACACACAGGCACCTGCTCCAGTGTGACCAGTGCTGACACACAGAAGCTGTGGACTGTCTGACTACAGCGTCCAACAGCTGTCACCAACAGACAGGAGAGAGGAGACGAGTAGGAGGAGGAAGCAGGGAGCGAACACAATGACGACGCCTCTACAGAAACATTGGCAAGTTTACAGTTTTTAATTGTTGAGTGAAAATTAAAATATTCACAATGATTTAAATGAGCTGATATTGACAAAATAATGGAATTGAGTCAATCAGGAGTAAATATTGTGCATTGTTAACCAATGTTTAACCTCAGTCATGAGCACAGTGTAGTAGATTATAATAAACAGCCAAGGGTGCTGGAGACTACTAACCATTATACTACATAACACCTGTAAGGAAGGACAACAGAAGGATGGGTAGTTTACATTAAATGAAACAATGGCAGGATAACATCTGAATATTTTATACATACTACGCAAATAAATACATAAATACTACTGGTGCATCTAAAACGAGATATTCAGTCTGCATGAGAAACACTGCAAGCTGTATTTGTGTCAGAGGAGCACTGCAATGCAGAGAAATGTATCCTGAATAGTAACATTTGAAACTCCCCTCCATCTCCCTCATCACCTCCAGCTCTTGTGCTTCTGCTTTTTCTCTCTCTTTCTGCCCAAATCTTGTTTCGTCTTTGTCTGCTTTCCTTTTCTATTCTCCTCATATCCATGCTTTCCTATCTCATTTGTAGCCGTTTTAATGCCCCAGTAATGTTCTTCCTGTCTGTCTCTACATACTGTATGTATAAGATTGATAACAAGGAGTGATGCATACATGCATACTGATTAAGTTACATGGGGGCTGCAATTTCGTGAAAACCTCTGCCATATAAGCAGAGCCTAAGCGACAGCTAATGGCTCCAGAAAAGACTAATTCACCTAATTCTTCTCTTTTCTGCACTCCCTATTATTATTTAGAGCGACAAGGTCATTTCCATTAGACAGTAAATTGTCGTACAAACTATCAATATTGTGCTTCTAAAAACTGTGACGAGATTTAAAAAAAAAAAAGCAGCACGCAAATTATTGCGTTGCACACCTTTGAAGGCTTATAAGGAATTTCTCTTTGTGTCTACTACCACCAAATAACTGCTATTTTAATGGGAAACATTATAGAAATAAAATACAGACATCGCACGACCGAAGTCAAGCACATGGCTGGCAAATACCACAGTTAGTTAAAGAATACCTAAGTGTTATGATGTTTACATCACATTGGCAATCCAAAACACACAGAAACCTCCATACATTCAGCAAATTTAAGACAATCCAACAAGGTCTGGAGATATAGCTAATGCACACAGAGCATATGTCTTGGCTAAATAACATTGGCGGGTCTAACACAGTGGATAGTTTTATGTACTAATGAGTGCAGGCTAAACCATATATCTATCTGTCTCACTGTTCAGAGACATATTGCTGTCAGAGAATTTAACCAGCTGAAGTGATACATCTGAAGACAGCACAGGGAGAGCAGCATGGTGGTATGAGCTGGAGAATGAAAGGCTCCACGAGAGGAGAAGTGTGAAGAAAGTGGGTGGTCTTTACAGAAATGTTAGACTGGTAGACAGTCTCTGGGCAAACTTGATATGCTAATCAATGCTAACGAGCTTTATGTACTCTGTCATAACTGCACATTGGCTGCAGATTGAAATACAAAGTGGGTCATTGTGGTATTTGGAACACGACCTCCCCCATCACATCTATTTTATTGAAATCCATTTTTTCAAGCTGCGCTCTCTCTCTCTCTCTCTCTCTCGCCGTTCTACTTCTCTATGGTGCCGCCAGATCTTTCTGTGTTTAGTTCCCGTTTTCATTTTGTGGTCTCTTTCTGTACTGGCTTAGTCCTCTGCGCCGACCCCTCTTCTTCTGATGTTTCTGTGAATGTAGTACCACAGTGCTAACATGCTGCCCGAGTTAATCCAGTCAGTAAGCAGTTGGCCAGTTCAACAAGCGGTCAGTCGAGACAAAAATAAATGACATGGTGAATATCCCATGGGAAAGTACATGATGGAATTACAGCTTTTTGCTTGTTCTCTGCTCGACTCAATCGTGATATTTGATTTATGGTGTCGTTTCAAAAGAAACTACAAACAATATATTAAACAGAAAAAATTCACCTGAACAAAAATAACAAGAACAAAAAGCCTCTGTTTTCCACATGGATGTCCATGCACAAATACACAGGTTTGTGCTGACTCGTCGTGAACCTCACCCCAACCCCGCTTGTGAATGACTAAGCATTGACGATGCCTCTTTCATGCCCAATCCTGATATCATCCATCACTAATTAACCACAACTTTTCCACTTGTTTGAAGTGCTTTGCAAAACAGCTGTGATGTCTGAGTAAGATGTTCTGGTGTGATTTAAAGGCATGTGTTCTTGATGTTTATATTAATAACAAATGCTTAAATCATACAGTACACTGGTGCATAGTTAAGACCAACATGCAGAAAGTCTGATGTCATAGTTAATCATTCACATTGAAAAGGACTGACGATAATATTTGTACTGCAAAAAAACAAAAAAAAAGAATCGTATCAAAACTATCGGTAATGTGTGGCTTTCAGCTTCTGAGCTGCGTATTTGCATGTCCCTGGGACCTCTCCTTTCCCCGCAGCCATAGACACTAGGAGGCCACACAAACACACAAGACACTTGTTGTTTGTACAGCACAACACTGCCTTGTCATGACCACCAGAGTGCATGTGCCATGTGCGTATTAGAGCCTTTCCATGTATATATAGGTGCAGAAATGTGTATGTGCAAGAGCCACTTATGTTCTCAAAGCATCTGTTAAGGAACATCCATCCACCCACAAACACACTTGCACTGACCCACCACACAAACAAATCATTCATTCAGAGTGTTTTATGAAGTGTCTATGGGACGATGGGGAGCAACCTAGACACTGGAAGCTCACTGGGCCAACTGGCTGAATGAGTAACTTGAATGTCGTGACTTAACCATTATTTATGCATCTGTCAACTGATACAATGACTCTGTTATCTACACACTCAATTACAAAAACTCGTAAATGGTCTATTTAAAGAACTATAAATGTGGCTTGCTTGTCTTACAACTTAGTCACTGCACAACCATTTTCCAAAAGTCAAGTCAATATTTCTAAAAACGCATCCACGAAATAAAATGTACTCACCTCCTTTAAAAGTATGCAAGTTATTTTCCAGTGATTTGTGATGTTCACCTTCAATAGTCATGCTCCAACTCAAACTTTCCTCTCTGTCTCCCTAAATTTTCCGTCTTTCTCGTTGTCCTTCTGAGGACTTTCAAACAAGCAGAGGGTCCCTGATGCTAAACAGAACACTCTTCAGTGATGCTGTCATGGACCGGCTGTGTATACACCTGGTCTGAACAGCCTGGACACTCACTGGAAGTCAGGGTGTCGATGCAAAGGACAGATGGATATGTAGAAAATGAGGAAGTGAAATAAAAGACAATGAAGGTGAAAAAGTGAGATAGAATATGTAGAATGAAGAAACAGGAAAGCAGAAAGTTGTAAACTAACTTCTGAAGAGAAAGTGGAAGATAAGGTAATTACAACTCTCAACATATATTGCAGTTCATAAAATATTATATTCAATATTTCCATATTATTCCATCTTTTCTGACACCTAGTTTGCCCTGCAGGGACTGTCACAGTCAAACGCACAAAAAGGCCTCACCGAGTTAGCACAAGGCCTAAACACAAACACACACACATGCACACTCACCTAACCACTTCATATACATGAAAGAAGTGCTAAAAAATGTGTTTTGAATTTGGCTTTGCATGTCTGTCACATGATCCAAATCCAAAGCTTACTGGTCTAACCAGGTTTATGTTTAAACAAAAACACAGAGCAAACAGCACCAACACGTGACTGCATGTATAGTCAAGCACACAGAGCCTTCTCAGCTTCCTTCACTAGAAGGCAGTCAGGCTTTTGGCCTGCTGGCATGCATCATCCAAACACATTTTATTCCTGTCACCTGAGGAGTGTTGTTTTTGACCCTGTTCGTTCATACAGACAAAAATTAAGCTAACGTGTTCCCTTAACGCAATGACAAAGGCATCAATTGTATTGTCTGTGTTCGTGTGGGTGGAACTGCCAGGGAACGGGGCTAGAGGTCGACCCAGGAGCATGGACGTAGTGAGGGAAGACACGAGAGTGGCTGGTGTTGGGGAGGACGATGCAAACGACAGGGTGAAGTGGAGAAAGTTGATTTGCTGTGTCGACCCCTCGTGGGACAATCCTAAAGTACAGTACTAGTAGTAGTGTGTAAAATTAAGTGTAAGGCAGGTGAGTCTGATATTAGTCATGACAAAATGGTTTCATCCATAAATTCACAAGACTTTTCCAAAAGGCCTCAGGAATATGTTCCCTCATTGTCAATATGCATGAATGAGGCACTTCATCTCATCTCACTGAATCTCGACATGCATTGTGCATTCACGTGTGTGCAAGAGAACATTGGGGGGTTGCAAGATCAAACAAGCTCATCAATCAGAGATTGCAGACCCTCGCCTCCAAGTGCCCTATCTCGCAATGTTAAAGAATCCTCCCATCATGCCATTCGTGTCCCTCCCTCTTAAAGTGACACTCCCATGTTACAGCACAGGCACAATTCCAGATGTAATAAAAATAATTCTAGAATCTGGACCCAGATCCGGATCAACGCCATTCTCGGGAAGGACCGAGTCACGGACAGAACCTTGCTTGTGTAAAAATTTCAAGTCGATTGGGTTACTAGTTTTTGAGTTATGCGCGCGGACAGACAAACAAACAAACAGACAGACAAATGAACCCAATTGCAATACCCTCGCCTCCGCTTCGGCGAGGGTAATTAGTTTGTGGTTCTATGCTTGAGAGTGAATTTGGGTCAGGGTGAACAACGTGTGGATTGAGGGCGACGGAGTCCGTCCAGGGGATAGCATCTAGGTTTGGACTGACGACCTAAAATCTGGAAAGCCAGATTAAACTTCTGCTGAAGCTGAAAACAGGACAGAGCTCTTTCTTTCAGTGAGGGCATCGAGACAGTGGACACATGAACTGAGAGGCAAAACCAAAACACTATTTTGTTAGTGGAGCTGTATAGGCATCTGTCAACGGCAGAACGTTCAGAGCATGCTGGGGCAGAATTAGACAAGACGCTTCTTCCAGGAACATCTCGGAGTCAGTGCATTCCAAGATGGGCTTAAGAAAACCAATTATCTTTTAACAGAATGTCACTTCTATCTTAGTGCTTGTCAAGTAAATGTACATCATTATTAAGATAAAATCATCTGGATAATCCTAAAATACAGTAAACAGCTACTCTAAACACCTCCAAAGGAACAGGGCATGATAAAACCTGAGTGTTACTTCAAACTCTGCAACTGAATAACCGCTTTAGTTCAATTAAAACGAAATGTGTACTGAATGTGTGCCAGTACATAGTAATTATATGGTCTAGAGTCACTACAGGCATCGTATGGAGAGAACAGACGTCTCACTGAGCAACAACCACAGGGCCTGCACACACACACACACAGTGTTCAGGCTGACCCACTTACACCCTGATCGATGGTGCAGTTTTTGTGATTCTCATACATATTCAGACTCAATCTCCACTGAGACCAACAGAAACTCCAGTAGTTCATATGCACAGCCACAGATTATCTATAATGTCCCATTATACTTTATGAGCGCTGCTTTTTCACATCCACACCTGTTTAACTGTCGGCTTCAAGCCTAGGATGACGAACCAAAAATCTTCCCATTCCTATACACAGCTTAACTCTGTTTTTGCTATGATTCAGAAAGCATCAACTACTATAAGTCTAAAAGATTAAAAAGAAGCATAGAATATGAATATGTCATCAATGGCACTGATAGAAACAGGTAAGAGTTGTGACAGCTACTGTCTCACCTTAACCCTGCACCAAGTAGAACAAGGCAAACCATTAGACATCTGGAGTTAACAGCCCCCACTTAGCCCTGAAGGATCCGGGAAGCACAACAACGTATGGTGAGAGATCATTTAGAAAACATGTACGAGACAACACGGAAGTTCAAAGGGAAGAACAAACACACTCTGCTGAATGGAAGTTATTTTCAGGTGACGACCTCCTTGCAGACACACTTGGGGATTCAGTGAAAATCCATAAGGAGGAACAGTGTTGGTATTAATGAGGTTATAACAGGCTGAAGTTAGGCGGTACAAAGAGGCTGCACACATGAAGCACAGCCACTTTGTCACATGTGGAAGGAGGCTAGCAAATATGAGAATATTTGGAAAGGCCATGCAAACCAGTCTATACTATACCTACGATGAACAAATTGAAAACAGATGTAGTCAGGTAGGAGGGGAGGATACTGTGACATAAAATTGCAGCTGAATCACAGCAATTATCGTAATTAAGACAACAAGTTAACAGGAACAACGAGACAACATTGTTCCACACAGAACTGAACCGTGTGAGAACTGGTTTGTCATGATTATACAGTATTAACAGTACTACATCAAGATCATGACAATAAAAGGCTTGAAAACCAAAGGAAACATAGGATGATGTCAAAATACACTTACAAAGACTGTTATAGTAAACTAAAAAGCAGGTTCTGGCTGTAAACTGGTTTACGTCTTGGGTTTTCAGCCTTATGAATTCAGGCTGAATAAAGAAAAACTTTTATTTTTCATCTTCTTCATAATTACTTTTTTTTTTTATCCAGTCAGCTGGAGCCTATCCCAGCTGACTACAGACGAGAGGTGGGGTACACGCCCCCGGATTAGATGTCAGCTCATCACAGGGCCACACAGAAGACAGACAACGTTTCCCGCTCACACTCACACCTAGGGACGACTTAGGTGGAATCAAACCCAGGACCTTCTTGCTGTGAGGCAATTACGCTACACCACTTCAAATCAGAGAGCATAAACCACTTCTTTAAAAAAAATAAAAAAAAATAAAGACATTTTACTGTGTAACTATATGGATATGGGATGTTGAATGATTAATCATTCTTGTTCGGAAGGGTCTGAATAACCTGCTTGGAGAATTCAGGAAACAATCAGTGCTTAAAACACGTTTGTACAAATAAACCATCATTTTAGGTCCAAATACATGAAACTAGCTCCTCGTCGTTGGCGCTGTAGGAGGCGTCCATTTCATCTCTGCAGACTCATACATGTCTAAACAGACTCAACACTCGAGCTGCTGACAGACCCACTGGGATTAATACATTCACAGGCAAACACACACCCACACCCATATGGACTCACTGTGACATACTGACATGCTATATCTGTACACAGAAACACTCTACATGTGGAGACAGAGTTCTGACAGCTGTGATACAGGCTGACTTATTTTTATAGCCCTGGAAAAACGTTTTACACGATGAGTGGTGTGAGGAATTCTTTACTGTCTGTGTGTTATCTGTGAAAATTGTTTTTATACATGAATTAAGAAGGAGATAGATATACAGTTTACCAATGCTCATAATGTCGCATAGATGTGTAGGAGGACTACATGCGGCATTAGTTCTGAAACTCTCACTCTCACCAAGAGTGATCTTTTAAACACCGGTCAATGGAGGACACATAAACATAAAAATATGCCTTAAATTTGGCAAATTCTGTTCTGTGCAAAATTAATGAGACAGTTAACCATGTCGAGTAACTTGTAAGGAGACATTCCTGTCAGCATGTCAGTGTGCTCTCGTTATTTAAATGTAAGTAACATGCTGTAATCTGCAATTTAAATGGTCATCATTTGCATATACCGCATATACTGTACTTTTGGTCCAATAATATTTGATTCTTAGAAATGGCACAAAGCTGCATTACGGTTTGATTTTTAACATCTGCTCTGCTAGTCTGGCCTTTGGAATGACCTGTTGCTCTTTGCTGTCAGCCGATTCACCGTGGGTGAGACTCTCCTCACCCTGCCTCACACCATCAATTGAATGAAATACCACAAATGGATTACACTGGTATACTAACTATATGACACAGAATCACACAAAGCCAAAATCGTTACATGAAGAAGGAAGCTATGACAGAGGGGATCTGCAGTTCATGGAAAATGAAGCAGTGACTGATGAAACGAGACAATTATGCTTTTGTCTTGTCTGCACTTGTGTTGTTCTCTCTTTAACTCTCTCTCTCTTCATGGACTCAATAGAGCTTTGTCTAATTTCTTGCCAATGACCAGTGTAGTTTCAAATTTTCAGAGCAAGAAAAAAAAAGATCACATTGCTTGGCTAAAGGAAGAGCTAGCTGAGAGCAAAAATACTGAAATTTTAATTCACAAAGTACCAAGTTGTGTGTCAAAGCTTTTGTTCCGAAATTACACAATTACTTTAAAAATAATTATGCCAGTTATCCAGCTGGGCTTCTCTTCTGCCCATACTTGTCCTCTCCATGTCTATCTGCGATTGTTTCTTAAATTGCATATTTTCAAGCAGGTTGAGGAATGATAATGTTTTGGATGATTTTCACTTCTGTGAAATTGTGTGACTTACTTTGTTCATTAACATAAATGAATAACCAAGTGATTTAGTTTCAGTTTTGGAACAGAACTAAGAACTTCACGGTTTTCTATTTTGTGCCTTAAGCAAGTATTTTGGTAATTCAATTGTAGCAGTTTCAATTTAAATATAATCAAATAATATTGCTGCCATTTTTCAGTAAATTCAGACACCTCCTGGTCAACGCTTGCTTGTTCCTCTACTGGACATTGTCCGTGTGGCTTGACCACTTCTATCCAGTCTGATCCAACTCACATTAAATCATTAACGTTCAATCACGAGTTTAAATCAAATAGAACCTAGAGCTGTTAGAACAACCACTGTTGCACGGCACGAGACTGTCTTTGCTTTATGGGTGAACCCTAGTGTGTGTTTCTATTAGTGTATGAGGAGAAAGATGTGCGTCTGTAATGTCGGTTTCACCTTTGCGGCGGGTTCAATTTTTCTAGAAGACGGAACAGCAAATAAATGAAGTAGGCAGAGAGTAAAGGTCAAATGAAATGCAAATAATTGAGAGAGAGGGGGGAGGAAGGGCTGTAAGGAATGACCAAGAGGGACAGAATCAGAGAAATGGAACAAAAGTAGCTACAAATTCTATAATTTGATCGTTTAATACTCATGAACATATATAATTTATTCCAATAAATTTAGTCCAGTATTTACAGGCTGTGAGACCTGGAATGTATTTGAGGGCCTGGAGTGAAAGAATCTCATGTACTGCTGTCATTGACACAAACATGCCAGATCCATGTTCTGCTTTGGGGTTACCAGTGTCATGACTTTGGAAGAATGTTCAACCTATAGCTCATCATGCTCTGGTTTTATCTGTATCTAAAACTAAGTGAGCTGAGAAAGGAATGGTTCTTAAAGAGTGTGTTATTCAAAAAAAAGAAAAAGAGTTTCAAAATATTTGCCATGCACATTTCACACACAAATATTTTAACAAAGGAGCACAATGAAGGTTTAAGCATTAAAAACACTCATTTCTATAAGTGTCTTAATGTTCTTATCAGCTTGCTTCTGTGATAGCACCAATAAATAGCTCTAAAGCAACTTTGATCTCAACACTGGGAAACATAGTTCCCCACAAATATCTGTCCCTCCGGATCAACCCTCTTTTGATATCCTCATCACTATCTATATCACTGCTCATGTCGGCATTCACAAAGGCGGCCGAAAGCTTTGTAC
Organism: Brachionichthys hirsutus; assembly: GCF_040956055.1. Classification (NCBI taxonomy): domain Eukaryota; kingdom Metazoa; phylum Chordata; class Actinopteri; order Lophiiformes; family Brachionichthyidae; genus Brachionichthys; species Brachionichthys hirsutus. The sequence goes on from NC_090899.1 coordinate 10,116,337, forward strand.
TCATTGTCAAGAGACTTAATGGCCTTAAATGTGTGTTTTGTCAAATCTCTTATACTTATAGTAAATTAATAAAGGCACACAAATATAAGTACTGTGTAGTATACAAGACAGACAGGGTTTGCTGTTTCACTTCAACCTCTTACACACAAAAGCACACACATACACTCAAATACACACACCAAGCCTGCGTATTGGAGATGCTGGGACAGAAGATGGAGTGTGATAGAAGGAATGATGGAAAGACGTCATCTTTCTGAAATGTGGTCTCAGCAGCCTCTGGCAAACTATGGGGTGTCCATCAGTCTACCATGCAGACACTAACACGAAAGCTTTGTAGGTGAACAATCTGAAAGCTAATACCTTCATCGCATAGACTGGCTACTCCCTTGGGCACCTCAAGGTCCATTTCATGCACGTGACAACTCTTTTATAGATACAGTACATTCAGAGAAACAAGAATGCAGTTTGGTTTGGTAACCAGTTAGTCCTCAGTTAATTGTGTGCTGTAATTACATACTGTGCATTGTTGTGGGGGCTGGCCTAAAAGTCTATCTTCTCCTTTCTTGCCTGTGAACTAATGGAAACTACGGAAAACCACTAAAACCACATTGCCAGCAACTTTGAAATAAAATGATAAATTACAGACATTTAGAAAAACTAGGTGAATAAAGAATGATTTCTCTATTTATAAGACATAATAAGCACAGATGTTCAGCAGCTAACCATCAAAAGTTGTGTCCTTCATAGTTCAGTCCACACTGCACACCACCGTTAGTGCTACCGTCTTTGTTGAAGGTTAGAACTCATAATAAAACTACATTGAATTTTACATTACAGTAATACCGGTATATCATTTATGATGTAATTTTGTGTGTGTGAGTGTGTGTTGCATTTAAACATGTGTTTTCCATTGTTATTAGAGTTAAATGTAGTGTTTTTAGACGTTCAGAATGGAATTCCTTTTCCAGTTATTTGATATGGGAAAAAATGATTTGACATACAAAGAAATTCACTCATTAGCTCATTCCAGGAAACAATTATACTCGTATGTCATGATATGAATGCATTCCAAAGGATAAAAACATCCCTCCTCAGTTGGAGCCTGATCTGCTTCTTACATATATAAATTATTTATTTATTTTATTATTCTGTCAAAAATCTATCAAGCGCTTTGAGTTTAAGTCATTTGTGAACGTGGATAACTGCCGCCCTGAAGGTTATACACTGGCGTGATTATCTACCTGGAACAAAGATAGCAATTCTTGATGCTTACCTCTGTGCTAAACAGCTCAGGTGCACAACGAAGCCCAAACAACGCAAAACAAGGCTAGTTTGTTATGCGACATGGCTAAACTACGATACAATATATGGAGATAAGGAGAGCGAGTGAAGAAAGAGCGGAGAAAATGACATAATGGTTCAACTCACTGAATATAACTGCATTAAGACAAACATTTATACTGTATCTGTCGAGCTTCACCCCATGTTTGTCCATGTGCAGTGAGTGAGGTGATAAATGTGTGCGTCTGGCTCACAATGCCTATTAATAGCATTGAGCAAGGCTGGAAGTGCCGAAGCTAAGGATGGATGATATCTCTCATTCTTTGGCTTTCCCTCGCTCACACAGAGAGCTGAGGCAGCCTCCACCTGAGAGTCCAGATGTCGCAGATGTGGAGTACAGGTGTGGGAGGGTAGGTCACAAACAAAGCCCAAAGCAGAGCTCCTTACAGCACACCGATGCATTTACTGTCTATACAATAAAGCAAGCAACACACAGGCCCCTCTGAGACAGGATTGCCACAGTACACAGACACGTAGGTGTCCAAACACACAAGCATTTTAACGGTTACCTGATTTAACCCTCACAGTTCTGTGCTAGACAATCCTAACGAAGACGCCAGTTGTTTAAACAGAAGAGGAATACGTTTGCTGCAGAATAGCAGTGTAAATGCATTCAAGCCTCCTACCTCGCGAGTTGGTAGCCAGGTCGGCCACTTTTTGGAAGGCATCCAGAAGAGCAGCCACAGCAACTACTGTCGCCCTAGGAGGGAAAAAGAAGGAACGCATTTAGCAAAAATAAATAAATACACTGCCAATGTGGAACAATACTGAATACTACTAGAGAGACACCTTCTTGCTGGTGTCCTGGCTCATTGTCTAGTTGGTTGCCTGATTGAGGGTTGACTACATTGGCTGCCAACAGACTGCCTCATTCAAGGCCCGGCTAACTAGTTGACTAGAAACACTGACTCATATTTTTCAGAAACAACAAATCAGTCAGGATTAAGGTCACAGGTATGGGGATGAAAGGCAATCTCCCTTATGTGTGTGACACATAATGACTTCGCCAGGAACAAGACTACCTATCAGTCATCCATGATAAAAAAGACCAAACACAATTGTTTGGAAAATGTTCACGGAATGTTCAGCCATAAAAGGTATGTAGTACTTAGTGTTTGAGCAAACAATTTATAAAAACTTGTTATCTTCCACAGACCAACGGTAAAGAATATGAATACAGCCTGTAAATTTCCATCAACAGGCAGCTTTCAATGACAAAGCAATAGCTGAATATACGCAGAGGCGACATAAAAGGCGAGTTTAAGTTGCTGATGGAAACTTTCACTTTCCAATCTTTACTTTTCCCACATTAGCCATTCGGCATGCATATATTTGTAAAGTTGTGTCAAGTGTATCTATATGATTATAAGAGTAGTTGGTGTAGTACGTATCATGGGAGGAATTAACCTGAGGTTCCCTACTGTTCTGACCCAGGATCAGTACAAATCAAAGACTCATAATGGGAAAAGTTCTCTGAAAGCGACTGTCAGGAAAAGCCTTGAATCATACAATGGGTCACCAGAACACATGCTGCATGCCTAAATGTTCTACATTCAAAGTCAGTCATGTGTTAGCATTGCATTGCGTCAATAATGGAAAAGTCTTTTATTTTTATCACTTAAAAAACTTAATGCAATTTGGTTTCATAAGTGTTGTGTTGTGTTGTGTTGTGTTGTGTTGTGTTGGTACGCAGCTGACCAGACGATCCAAGGGTGTGTCCTGCAAATGGGAAAAGAAACATACGCAGGCAAACACAAATGCCTTTCTATTTTAAGCTCAGCGCAGGAACCAGAGCAACCTCCAACTGATATCTGCTTCTGCTAATGTATACCAGGGATGGATGGAGTACTTAGTAGGCGGTAAGACTTTTCAGATTCCCCAGCATTCTTAGGGGTGATGCTGTGTGTCGAAGAACACCGATTGGTGGAATATACCGTACTCGCAGCGTATTCCAACAATCAGTGTTCTTCATGTTTAAGACAGTGTGAGGCTCCAAACTTAGTTATTTAATTTCTAAAAGCTTCACATCGTTTTCATCATTTAGAAATTGGAGCAAAAGAAGCTATGAGAAGTAGAGGAACAATGAGGTCCAGGCTCTTTTGAGCATGTATTTGCTTAGAAAGATATTCAGGCTAAATATAGGGCACATGCTGAAACACATTTGTGAAGAGCTCAACAATCTGGACATTCCACTCTACATAAACAGATTGGAGGAATAGTGCAGTTTCATTTACTAATACCCAATTGATTAACTTCTCCAAAACTTTCAGGTGCAGTGGAATTACACCAGGAATTATTTTAATCAGGTAATTAAATTTCTGAAAAAACAATTCCTGGAAATGTTGTTGGGAAAGGAGCTAATGGCGGCTTTACAGCAGCAGAAGTCTTTGCAGTGGCTTTATAAGTCGTAGTACAATAAGTCTTAGAGTCACGTTGAGAGTGAATATTAAAATAAACTGAACCCAGTGTATTTTAATGCAAAGACTAATATCTAATGTGATACAACAGTGATGCAATATACAGTTCATAAGCCAAATATGAAGTTTTAATATAGTCTGTTTCTTCACATCCTCAAGGGGAGGGAAGGCCGGCGTAAGGAGGGCGATGCGTAATCCTGCGCTGACACAGCTGCACAAGCCAAGACACATCAAACAGACCAAGCAGTAACAAGTTAAAGAACACTGTTATTAGAAATCAGTTAGCCTAAATTCGACCCTGCCTCCTTTTTTCATGGCTTTGTCCTGCGTATATGTATGTACATGCATGTGTGTTGCCTGTTTAAAACCAGAATGGACAAGGAAAAAAAAAAATAAACACTGTATTTGGCCCAAAAATGACAGAACAGCCTCTCTACTGCAATTGGTTGATGTTTCTAACTGCTTTGTGAGGTGGAAGAAGAGGGTTTAAATTACAGAGTAGTCTATTTTAGGACATCATTACATACACATGTGTATATGCTGCAATCACTGCTAGCCACTTACCCAGGCTAAGGAGGGAAGGTGGGTGCATTGGTGCTTTGGAGTGTGTGTGTGTGTGTGTGTGTGTGTAAATCATATGTAGCCTAATCCTCAAATAGATGACCGTACAGAGGGGGATTATGCTGTCGTCAAAAGGGCTAGTTTTGCCAAATTTGTAGTGGTTGGGGACGGGTTAAAAAAAGCTTGTTTGTATGTCACCATGAGCAAATCCAGATTACACTCTTGTTCGCGCTTCAGCTACAGGAGCATCGTTACCACTGTAGGCTCAACACCTGCCTGGGACAGGGTGTCGGCTGGAGACAGCTCGTCTGAAATACGGTCATTTTCTATTACTAACAATAAACTCGTCTCCTAAAGAAAGAATTGATACTGACTGGGAGCATTATTGATTCATTCTCATGATGGACTAAATGCCCTGAATGTCCCTTCATTTTAGATAGGAGGCCAAAAGTAGCTCCTTCATCAGTCCGACACTCTTCTACTATGGTTGGATGAAAAGAACACGACATATCTGTGAGAACCGAAGTAAATACAACCATAATAGCACGCACACACACACACACTAGCAATGGGGCCACAAACACTCCCCTGAGAGTTGGCATGAGGGGTCACATATTTAACCCCTGGATGATGGAGAAACTTGAATAACATATCACCATTAATCAGCTTTTATACTGAGAAAATGAAATAATGACTTACTGAGCGGTCCCTGGAAACTATTGTTGGTTCCCTCACCCTTTATAGGACTGTCAGTCCGAGTCTATTTCAGGACACGTGGACACTTAAACGGCTAAAGAACTGCCATGCATTGTTAATCAGGGAATGTTTTAAACCACAGGACATTTGCTGAACAAAGGGCTTTTATGTCAGCTGTCATATGTTGTTTGTCCTCTGACACGTGGCCACTTAAAACCTACTACGAGACGTGGCAGGGATTGGCATTCATTGTGAGCAGATGACTCGGGATAATTTTGGTAGGAGTTGTGTAAATTAACAGCATTAGAAATACAAATTAAATCAAGCTACAAGAAGAGTAAATGGTGGAGAGACACATAATGGCCCCTGTGTTGACTATTGTTGAGAGATTAGTCTTTTATACAGGCCGTCACTGCTTATTAGTCTAAGAAAACATGGCGTCTTCTGATCTTTTCGGCAGTGAACTGACGCCGACATAAAGTACAGCATCAGACGATGGAACGAGATTTGTTGTTTGGGGATACATGGAGTGTGATAGAAATGATGCAATAATCACAATGCTATTTCCCTCACCAAGGAAAAGTTAGTTAGCATTCTAAACACTGCATTGAACTTTATTTTTCACACAACTGTCCAAATGAAATACAATTTAATTTGAGTCGTTTCCTCCTGTTAGAAGTTAAGACAGACTAGTTGGCGTCCTGGTGGAGTAAAAGAGACTCAGTCAAATATTTATTCATCCAAATACTACCAAAGAGCAAACAGCGACAGGATCAGTGGAAACAGGTTTGCTTCCGTAATGGAGTTGGACAGTCGCATGACAAATTTGTGATTCAAAGTGCTGTAAGTTCTTGACGAGCCATTTTGAGCTCTCAGCAGAGCAGCAATTATTCCTTAGTCCAAAGTGTTTATAACATACTTTAACCACCTAAATAACCAAGCTCATAGTTAATGAATAAATGCTTCTTCTATAGAGTTCAGTTCTCATTTCTCTGGACCTGGTGCAGGGAGTCTCCATGCACAACAGCAGGTATGACTGTCCCTACATGATGGTCAGTTTCCACTACTAACCACATTACGTGTAAAACAACCTTTTGGCACCATTTAACGGGCTAAACATAATAATCTGTCAACATGCTTTATATCCACGCCAGCTCAAATGAACATAAAGAACTATATTGTGTTTTAATGAAGTAACAAGGTGAAATGTACATGTTCCACAAAAAATATGTTTCCTTTGTCAATAAAACCCAGAGAAGCAAACACATGGTTGGTACGTGCACACAAGCACGCTCTCACCTGAGCTGCGACTGCAGTTTACTGGCCTTGGAGATAAAGTCCTCCCAGATGGGGTAGCTACTCTGTGTGCAAAAAAAAAAAAGAGAGAGAGAGAGAGATAAAACACAAATTACACAATCATCAGAACACATTTCTCTTCTCCCATGGTTACGTAACAGTTTGATCAACACGAGGCCACTCGTGCCTCGCCTCACCTGCAGGGCTAAAGCAAACCAAGCAAGCCTTTCTCATCCATGTGACCTAATTAAATCACCAAAAAAAACATCTAAACATCTAAACCTGAGGGAAATTGGGTATTTAAGCTAGTTGATACAAATTAATGTAGCAGTGTTGTATGTGTCTGAAAAACATTCAGTTTTTCCCTAAATGATAAATGACTTGTAATAAAAAAAAGACTTCTCAAATTCCAAACAGTTGACATAAAGCAGCACATCATATTTTTTTTAAATCACATACATATATGGAGAACAGAAACATTCTCATGTCTGCGTGATTTAGTTTATTATGTAGGTCAAACACCTCTTTAGGAAAGATCCTCACACAACAAGAGCACTCACTCACACTCCGGTATAATGAGCCGAGTGCCCGATGGGACTCTAAATCGACCAAATTCAGGTCTCAGGCTGAAAATAGATGAATAGAGATTTATCAAGACTAGAGGCCTACTGCATTTAAAAGCGGATGATCACATGGTAGTACGGCAATATAAAATAAACTGCTGCATACAACACAAGAACAACTTTGTCACTGACGTAATACTACTGCCAGGGGTCTGAGGAATGTCATGTTATTCTGTCAAACATTGCACCCAATAACAAAGTACACTCACCCGACTTAATACACTATTTCCTTTCACTCATTGTTCTCTCTATCTCTGCCCTCTCCTTGGCATAATCCTCTTTCTGTCCTTGCTCAGTTTAGCACCCTCAGCTCTGCCTGCTTCAGGGCAGACTTCAACCTTCAACCTGTAGCAAAACCTGCAAAATGCTGCAAAGGAAAATGCAATTTACTGGAAAAACGTCGACATCCCGCATACTTTCACTGGAGTCCGGCAGCGCGGGGGATCCATGAAGCCTCTCCTCGAGCGGAATGAGGGAGGCTGAGAAGTGCTGAACGTTTGAGTGCTTTTCATAACAAACTTTCTGTCTCCAGATAACCCGATGGCTGCACATTTGACCTACACATGCCAAAGCCTTCAGACCCCCCCCCCCCCCCCCCCAAAGGGTCGTTTTCCACCCTGACAGCTACATTCCTGGCATTCCTTCAAGTACAACAGCTGGGAAAACCCATCAGCTAAGCTGTACACATAATACATGAAAGCGACATGCCCTACTTTGGAGGCCGGTGATTGGCCTCCTGGGAGCAGCCATCCAGTGCTGGGTGCTCTCCTATCAAATTAAGTTCGATCACTTGGTAAACTTGATTTTGTTCTCCATCGACTTTGTGGTTAAACTTGATGAAAGATCGATGGACTTACTTTCATGTCTCCGATGACAGTCTGGAAGAGTCCTCCCAGTGCGCTGCACTCCTTCTCGATAACAGCCTCCATTTTCAGGACCAACTCCGGTGGTCAGCCGCGACGGAGTCGGAGTCGCTTTCAGTTCGCCACCCCGGCTCTTCCGACACCCCCCCCCCAACCAAAAAAAAAAAAAAGGAAACCCGAACAATAATCGAACTGCTTACGAAATTTGGATTGCCGTCGATCAAAAACGTGGAGGAAAACAGCTGGCTTTCGCGCTGCTACACCGACTACTGAAAGTCAGAAGAGGCTGCAGGGACGATTTAAACCCCGCTCGCTCCCCCGCGGAGCTCCGCTCATACCCGCGGCCTGACGAAACAAGGTTCCGCTATCGCTGTAAAAATGTTCAGCTGGTAATTCTGTTTCGTTACAGGTAAACGCCGACAGTCCAGAATGCTCTCGCTAGCTTTTCGACCCAATAGGGGGGGGAAGATGAGACACAAATGTGAAGGGTTGAATAAATAGAAAGTCCTTTTCCGGTCTGCTTCCCTCCAAAGTAAAATGATCAATGAATAATTTCAAAATGCTGAACGAGTTTCCCTTTATTTGTTGATATTCTGCCACACTATTAACAGCATTGGAATTTGTTAAAAGCAAACTAAATCAAACATGAACAGGGGATTCGGTTCCAACCCCACGCAAAAGTTAAACCTTTGAATAGAACGTTTTATTTTGAAGGAATTGCCATGGCACTTCCGTAGTTATTCGATATTGTCGATTCAGGTGGCGGCAGATGCGGAGGTGAGTCGTGGAATAAAGATGGACCAGTCAAGATAAGAATAAATAAATTGTGCAATTATTGGAAAATGTTTTCCCCTGTATGAGTTTCATCTGACCTCTGAATGGTTTCCAATGGGTGACAAAAATGTTAAAATTTATATCTATCTATCATCTATCATCTATCTATCTATCTATCTATCTATCTCCAAACTGGTGTATTTCCACTGCACCTTATTTTGCATTTAAGATATTCATGTCTCTTAAATATAATAAATATTTAAGGGTTTTTATTTCTTTTAAAACTGAAAAATTGAGCAGTTGTAGATGAGAGACATCTAGCGGCTAAAATGAAAATTGCAACATGTAAAAAATATATGAATGCAGGAAATCTATGGTATTGTTCGAGGTCGTGGAATTGACCTTGAACAACAAACAATAAATACCTTTTGACAGCCAGTGATAATTTATGCATAATAATATTTAACTGGTACTTGCACTAATCTTTTTTTCAAGAGTTTGACATATTTTCAACAACAAATGTTAATTATTATACACCGGTACTTATATTGATTGAAACTATAACTTACAATATATAAATTGTGATAGGTTACATAAAATTGTTCAAATAAAATAAATCTGCACAGAATAACCAGGAAAAACGTATTCGAATTTTCTATTTGTAAATAATATATTGCTGTAGAAACACAAATATGTTTAAAGTCCAATCTTAAAAAAGGTTTGAGTTATTGAATTTTATTTCCAAAATTATATTTAAAAAAAACATGGTGCTGTATTGCTTTGATTTAATAATTTATGCACATATGTACTTAGATAATTAATTTAAGAGAAACAGAACACCTCATGTTGCGTAACATAAATTGAAAACTTGTATTATTAACTCTCAACTCCAGCACATTTTGTTGCAGCAGAAACATGTAGACCCCATTTAATGATGTATGCAGAATACAGGTATGGATAGGAAAGGTATTTTTCGCTTTGGTGGCAAATGCATGTGCATGCTTCAAACATATATTAGTCTATGAAATGAAATGAGAATGGCCCTATGCACAAGATCATTCTGATCAAATGTTTTTATATTTGAATAACTAGGACAAAACCAGAGTAGTGATCCTGTCTTGGTCATCGTTGCGAGTCTCTGAATACATTGGTTTTCCTCATATTGTTAGTGCTCCACCTTGTCGGACATTTTCTGACTTTGGTAACTGATTATTCTAATATCAAGAAGACAGTGTGGCAGATAACAACACGTCATCCACGAGGTTCGGGTTTTTCTCCAAAACTTTAATAATGTCAAAAACAACAGGTGTCAAAAACAAAAGAACTTAATTGAAAAAATACTTTAAATATATTTGATTTTAATACTCAATGCAACTAAATGAATACAAATATAGACTCATGTATCATGGTTGATTTTGGTCATGTCACAATGTACCAAACACAATTACAATATGAGTCAATCAAATTCTTCTTCTAATTAATGATTAAGGTCATTGCCTGAAATATATGAACATGATAAATATTTCTATTTAATATGCTATATTAAATGATTAGCTTTTAATAGACCTAACAATATTGATATCTTATCTGGCAAATATTGATTGAGACGGTTGAAATATCTGACAAAAAGTGCTCAGAAGAAGAAATTTAAACTTTCAAATTCAAGCATCAGCTCAAAATGCATTTTAAATAGTGCCCAGGTGAAAATACAACAACAGACATGTTTAACATAGGGTGCGGTGCGTTCACTGCTCTTTTGCTCCAATGTAATTGGACAACAGAAAAAAAAATGAAAATGTTGCCTCATATAAACTTTAGAACAAATTGCACAATTGATTTTCTGTCACGCAAAATGTTTACCCAGCATTCATAGGCATGTTTTTGTGGCTGTGGAATTGGGAAATACTCCCTCCAATGAGGATGTGACTAAGGAAATGGAGCAATATTTGCATGATTAAAGAAATTAATGAAAGCACAAAACCACAAATGTCACAAGAATCCCTTGCATCTTGCAAAACAACCCTGAGCCCAAACTTTGAATCACTTACAAGGCCTGCTCACACAGGTTTTTGTCAGATAATTTTGGGAAAGCATGAGGTGCTAACAGGACTTTATTTTGTATTTTTTTAATCTTGTTTTGAAAATGCCTTCAATCATGCAACATCTCAAAGGAAGAATTCTTGTACGATGTCCTTTAAGAAAACGCGCGCACTGTGTCGATGACCGTGTGGTCACTCTCTGCACCGTGTGTCTGTTTCATTAATACATGCTGAAGTTAGGATGCAGGTACAATACTAGTTTGGGCTGGTTGTTCCAGCTACACCATCCACCTCCTGAAGCCCATTAGCAAACTGCCGCCGTAGCAAAGTGTCACCACAAATGCAAATATCTAGGACAAAAAGACAAAAGGAGAGAACAATCAACAACAGACATTTTTTTTTAAGTAATTATGAATCAAGCAATATTTTCTCAAGTCAATTATCGGTACATAGAATAGGAAAATGGGATTTGCTATTGTATTACACAGTTCTATGGACACCAGAAGCTTCACAATATTATATTTCTTTTGGCATGTGTATGCTCTCTTTGCATTAACGAAAGGAAATTATAAGATCAAAATGTTCACACAAAACAAGGCAAATTCATAAAATATTTCTTAAAAATATTTGTATGTTAATTCCAGCAACTCCCTTACCTCATTAGAGGTAAAGGGGAGCATGGCACTGGGCTTTATTACAGCTGAGCTCATGATAATTATAATGATGTGATCACTGAAAAACATTCCTCATTCTCACCGTGGCTGCTACATTAATACTGTATTGCCTGTCGGTCAGGACTGTGAATATGTTGCCCCAAGCGTTAGTTATACACATGGTGCCATTTTGCAGGGATGTATTCTGGGCCCCTGCGTGAGCTGCTGTTGTTGCTGCCTCCAAAACAAAGGCAGAAAAGTAGAAAACGAAAGCCACAAAATGGTAAAATACATCCTGAGGAAGAGAGACAAGAAAAAAACATGAAAAAGAATTAACAGGAAGAAGTGTCATGCTTTTCATGGAAATAAGGAATGATATCATGTAAATATTTGTACACTTGCCGAAAAGAAAAAGAAACCTGTAAGATTCCATTTTGCAAAGCAAACAAAAACGAAACATCGTGCGAGTTCATCCTATTCTCTTCTCATCCTATTAGCAGGCTTCTCCTGCTAACAGAGCCCGGGGGCCTGAGACAATGCTGGGTCTGTCTGCCAAGCCAGACAGAAACCACTCCAGTGATGTAACAGATACTTCAAAGGTTAACAGTTAAGCCACATACCGTACAGTAAGATGGATTTCACATTAAGGCTGGAAGTAATGATTATATTTACTATCGATTTGAGTTGAAGAATATTTTGCTACATGTATTATTTAAACCAGATTGCCAATGAGACACCAGGGAGCAGCAAAATAAACAGAAGAGAACCGGGTTTCTGTTGGGTCTGACACGAGGAACTGAAATGTTTGATATTCTCTGCAGAAGATAACATAATCAATAATTTCTGACTGATTCTATGTTTTCTGAGATTTAAACGGACTAACTGTTGCAGTTTTATTCTATGTGATGCAGTTATATGTACGCATTGGACTGAACTCTCTTAATAAGCCCTGTGTGGCTCCAGTATTTGGGTGGGTCAAAGTGATTGTGGATGTGCTTTTACTACAGAGGCTATTTCTGTTTGCCTTTCTTTGATGGTTTCCAGCGAGTTTCACCATACAGAAATGAATGAATTTGTGGAAGCAGACAGCATGTGGTGACCCATAATGCTTCCGATTATTTTAGAGATCTCTTATCTTCACACGAGGAGCTACTACTGGTGTAGTTTTCAAAAGAGTGGTATCCTACTGACTTTTTGTAGTGGCTATTGTGTATAAACCAGTGCGTTCATTCATGTAGAACAATGACATTTTAATTCTATTTATGGAAATACAATCTTGTTTGTTAGATCCAGGCAGGGAAATATAAAAACAAACAAGTCAGGCAGGTATTTTCAGCTCTACTTCTTGTTTTGCCCGCACCGTTTTTTTTTTTTTATTAATGTAGGATTTCTGATTTTACTAGAAATTGCATCAGCAGCTGAAATAAAGTGACTTCAGCTCTATTCCGACTTCTGTTACACACCTTCCTTTCAACTGGAAACGGACACATTTATATTTTAATTAATGCTTGTTGCATCACACAATGGAGTCGTTTTGCTGTTAATCATCTCTGGTTGTTTTGGATGGACACAGAACCATCAAAGACATGCAGACGACCTCAAAATGGTGAGGCAGCATTTGTGAAACTTTAACATTAATGATGAATGTTTCTAGCTACCATTCCCTATAAATTATATTATTATTATATTATATTACAAAGCTCCAGAGATATTATTGTAGCTACTGTCTTATTTAAAAAAGGGGCTTTTATTTTGGCCCTTCTTAATAAGTTCCTCCAGTCATAGCACCAACGTTTATCAGTCACAACAGCAAGATTTACAAAACGACATTGCTGCTTTAATATGGATTGTTTCGAAACGTTTGTGTCATTTGAGATGAGGAAATGAAAATGCTTATCTAAACAAAAAGCAAAACACTTATGGGCCTTTCTGAAATGTATCGGCCCTTTCAAAGACAACATCCTCTTTTAACAAAAGGTCTTTTTAGGATAAACGTGTTTAGTTGTCTAGTAGTACACGTACTAGAAAGAAAGTAAGAAATGAAAGAACGCTTTTATTGTCACATGTATATAAATCACTGCCCACACACACACACACATGCGAAATGTAATTTCATTTAAACCCTACTGCTTATTGGGCCCCCTTTTTAACAATCCACACACATGCATATTCAGTACGTAGGGGACATGGAGAAGGTTAGGGTGAAGTGAAGGCGCCCGCCATGATTGGCACACCTGGAGTGGTTGGGGGGGGTGCCTTGCTCAAGGGCACCTAGCAAACTATCAATATGTATAACAACTCCATAAGCATCACTTTTGTTTAAAAATCACATGTCACATGTTAGAAAGCCTTACTAATCTGGTTATGACACAGGACCGAGACAACGGAGGGAGGGAGGGAGGAACAAACGTATAGAATGAACACTTTGCACATTTATCTGCAACTTACCAAGAAGTTCCAATCAGTGGAGATGCGGCGAGTCAGGCCCGTAAGCAGGAGTGTGAGGTAGATGGACGAGAGGATGAACGTGAAGACGGCCACAAACATCACCCAGCCCTGCAGTAGGGGCACGGGCACATTGGAGGAGGCCACCAGGATCCATACCAGACCACCAAATAACTGGGAGTACAAGCAAACATATCCCACAGTTCATTTTGGGTTTTTTATGTGTGCTGAAAACCCTGATCAGCTCCCTATCAGATCAATGTTCTCACTGAGTGTAAGCCACTAGAATAGTGAAGCCTTGTATGACCGTTACCATCGGTTATCTTCAATAGATAGTGACAGCATAACGTGCTGCAAAAGACTTTAACGTTGGGTACAAGCTGATAAGAGGCAGGGCATGGCATTTAAATGGCTGCTTCCATCCGACAGCTGCATGAGCCTCCAACTGCAATCAGGCTTATCGATAACAAGTTCAATATAGTTTCAAGGTAATTATGCCTGTCAAGCCACCGCAAGAGAGAGAGAGAGAGAGAGAGAGAGGCTGACTCAATATTTAAGAACAGGGATTATGCTGTAACCAGGAGTCTCACTAGAACCCTTGTGCTGGGCCACCGAGCCCAGTAGCAACCCACGGCTGCAACGCCAAATCTCCCCTTTGAATTGAATTGCTATTAAATTAACACACCTGTTCAGCCATTCCTGCCTAGAGGTCACCAGCTCATCACAGAGGTCAAAGCAACCATTCCCATTCACACCAGTGGGCACTAAATTGAACTCCATTGCTTGTCTTTGAGGTGTAGGCGAGACATATAGGGAGGAAAGGGCCCAAAGGCATGGGATTTGAATCCTGAAACGTCTTTGCTGGGATGCGCTACATTATCTCGAGTTCAGGGTTCTCCATCCGTGTTATAAACAAACAAATAAACATTCTTATAATAATGAACATCTATATTTCACCAAATCTTTTTTGTTTGTTTGTTTGTTTGGCAGAGGTTGCTTGTGAAGCATGTTTCTGACAGTGATTTGAGTAACGGGGCTTGTGACCCTGCTTGTGACCCTGTTTTGTGAATGATATATCTGGGATCCATTCAGCAGAGCAGGCGACATTGCCTTAAGACACATTTGCCCTTGGTTGGACTGTCAAGGTAAAACAGCCTTGAGCAATCAAGTAGAGGTCAGCGCGCTGCGGCAACGCGTAAACACTGAGCAGCCTAAACACACCGTGTTTTAAACCTGAACGAAATGTTCAGCAAATATTAAATAAATATTAACTTTATGGGCTCTGTAGGTCACGTCTGGAACACCACAGAGGCGATAGGCGGGTAAATGTCCTTGCAAGAAGCCACACTTACTATCTGTAGACAGATCAAAGCTCCAGAATAGCCGCACTTACTATCTCTAGACAGATCAAAGCTCCAGAATAGGTTCTGAACACTTCCAGCCCCACAGGCAAGGAAAGCGTCGGCGCTGGGAACGAGGTCGCGGCGGGATTAGCGGCTGGTTCCGTCATCTCTCTCTTCCCCTCCTTCCCTCTGGCTCTCTCCCTCTCACAGCGCTCCTGTCAAACAATGGACGGGGAAATTCCTCGGGAGTCGTGCGTGTCCCCGAAACAGGTCAGACAGGTGCAGGGGGCCACTCCCTGGAAACCTGTGCTGCGTTCAATAACCTTTTGGAAGCTCCGGCATCCAGAGCAGGTGGGAACTGACAGCACGCGTTTTTGAATTCAGGCTACAGAACATATTGTATTACTTTCAAATAATGATTATTGTTCATTTTTCATGAACGAATGAAGAGTTTATTCTGATAAGTACCGCATTAACCAGAAGAGGATCAAATGTGGTGGGATTTATTAACAGAATTTTCCGAATAGGCCTACACAAGAAAATGTGCAAAAAAAACACAAATATGTACATTCACTTTATGGAGAAAAATACAGAAATCTAAAACGTTTTTTTTTAAGTGTTTATTATTATTATGTATGGTTATAACACGTGTAATAAACCTGTTGTCTTCATTGGATATGGCTTCATTGTTTACAAGGACGGATCAACATAGACATATCACTCCTTTGTGTTGTGAATCTTTGCTTTCCACACCCTGGAACCAAATTCTTGATTATGGTACTTTAATGAATCCTTCACATTGTGTACAAATTGTACTCTCTTATTTCCAACACTAAATGAAGGCATCACTCTCACTGTGGATCTCTCCATTCATGTTTGTGTGAATTTGAACAACCATCAGAAGACCACCACTGTTCAGAAACACTAGTGAAGAGGTGTTCAAAGTCATTGATCATTTTTTACATTGATAGAACAGAAATGAGGGATAAGAAGCAATACTAGAGCACACGTCATCGTTTCTGCACTGGTCAAACATTCATGCGATGGACCAAAGAAGTTTGAACTGTAAATATTAGTTTATGGTTCGAGTAGCCAACGAGGAGAGCAAAGAACTCACTCACATTTAAAACATTTGGACTAAAACGCTGAAGCTGAAACTTCATGCAAAGGAAAAACAACAAACTGCGGTTGTTATCTCAGTTTGTAAAAGCAGCGTCTTCTGGCGTACTGCAGTTAATGTTTAACTAAGACTTTTTCTGTGAGCCAATGTTGATATAACCTCAGATTAATGTGGTTGGTGGTTACAATCAACATGACCTGCAGTGCTTGGATTTTAAACTACTTTAAACTTTTAAAGTACAATTAGCCTGGCACTGTACCAAAATACTTTACTAGAGTCTTTTTTATTTTGTTATTATTAATCTCACATTCTAGTTCAACTTTACTGTATTTTTGCCCAAATGTTTTACCTATCATTTATGTAATAATTTTAGCTTGTTGACAAAACATATGGACATGCATTTACATACGAAGAGCTTTATTAAATACTTATTTATAATCACAAAGTCAATGTTTTTAGTTATACAGTATGTTACTCAATTTGACCTCAGTATTATTTTCAAACATTGCTTTCACTTTTAATATTTTTTTTAATGTGGTCGTCATGCATTGAACTTCAATAAATGATCTGCATAGTTTTTTCCACTCCTGCCTGCTGAAGTATGTTCCTTATCACATAATATAAGTTAATCATTTTTAAGAGCAGCACAGTGGATGAGCACAGTGGATGAGAAAGAATGTGTTTTGGTAAAACACATAAAGCACATATTTGACCCCGGTTATCATGGACTTTTTAAAATAGAGCATCTGTCTTTTTTTGCAAAGTTTAAATCATGACATTTTGACATTCTGTTATATTTTTGCTGGTGATTTCATTGCTTATTTTAGATGCAGTGAAAGAAAGCATTCAGAAGAAATAGCATTGCTTTGCCTTTGACTATTAATTATTGACAAAACAGGAACATGTATTAATATTAATAATAATAAGAAATGTGTGAAGATTCAATGGAATTTATTCAGTGTAATTTTCAGTTGATATATCATGTTCAAATTTACTTTGGTGTTTTTAATTTCTTGAAGAAAACAAGAAAAATATACTCTGATTTACCAGTACTGTATCTTAGCATGTTATCAACCCATGAAACTACAGCAACGACACAAACAGTTACTAGATTGTCTATTATGCTCTATTTTTCCAGGAGGAGAACTTCAATAATATCAACTCAAACAACAACATGTTAATCCTCACACGCCCATGGGAATTTCCTTTTACAAGGTACATCATTTAATGCTGATTCATCCCGTGAGACCTCCACACAATTCTCTTCTCCATCTATATTATTGGGCTCCCCTTCCTGCCAGAATTCCTCATCCTCTAATTCAGTTCCATCCACCCACTTCCAGATGTCTGTTACTTTGTCAAGAGACAAGCCGGTCCAGGTCACGCCATATTTCTTTTTGACAAAATCCAGCTCAGCTTTGGTGGTTATAATCACCAGGTCCGCTCCTCTCGCTTGACAGTCTTTTCTGCTGTCATCCCAGGTTTTTGAGTTTCCATTAGGAGAGAAAAAGTAGCACTTCTTGTTGAATTTGATCCATCCTTGGAAGCAGGATTTCTCTAGAGAATAAACAAGTGTATCATAGTTAATGCGTGTACAATCTTTGGAATCTTTGGTGCTTTAAAGACCAAATTGCATCATGAAGTAATGTTATTTAGAGCAATGCATCGTGAGTAGCTAGTCCAGAAACATCCCAAATGCTGCTGTGGACACCCCCAAATCATATTTCATATAAAAGACAAACTATGAGACAGGGCAACCTTTGTAAAGTGTCCTAAATAAGCATCTTTAGAAACAAGAGGTCTTTGGATTGATGTGTAAAAGCAACAACAGAGAGTTTATATTCTATTTGTGCATGTAAATTTCATATAACCTGGGGTAAGATATTATAATTAGCAAATATTAGAAAAACTAACTGTAACCTGTTTCATTAGAGCTCTGCAAGTCTAGCATGTCAGTTAAAATTTAAGCCAATCTAGTTCTAGGACTAGGTGACAGGAGGTTTAGTCATTCAATAAATAAATAAATACACAATATATAGATATATATCAAAATCAAATAAATCAAATAAACGTTTATCTTTAGAATAATTTACAAATACATCTGCTTCAGTCCCAATGCTACCTATATTCCTTACTAGTCTTTTGGTGTTTGATAATATCCATTTATTTCTGTCTACACAGTGACTCCACTTCAGAGATTCTATTCACGTTTCAGTTTATTCCTGTAAAGATATCTCACCTGTCTTATTGAGACTCTGCCTGTTGACCACCTCTTGTAACTTATCTCTGCTTTTGACCATGGCGTTATATTTGCTCTGCAGGTTGCCCATCTCCTGTGTCAGGTTGCTGAAGCGAATCTTTAGTCGGTCTCGGTCATCGCTCATGTTGTCTCTGCTCTTTGTGATCTCGTAAACCAGGTTGTTATACTTAGCGTCCCAATGGTTGATAGCACTGGTGTCTGCATCAGGGTTAATGGAGTCATTCAGTTGATAAACATGAATATTATAAAGTGTAAATTCACATAGAGTTGAACTTTATCAATTCTTGCTCAGGCATCACTGGACTTACTGTTGGCCACCAAGATCATAGTCAGCAGAAGAAGCCCTAAGCAAACTACAGCAGCTCCAATCCAACACACTGCAAGAGAAATGAATGCATTTAGACATTACAAAGATAAATAAAAAGTATTTTGGTTGTTTCTGTTTCTCTTAACCTTTAAATAAAACCTGTCAAAATGTGTATGTATAGCAGTCACTGTAAATGCTGTGCTGTTTCTTTGAAGAAATTAGGTAATATGTGCATCATTACCTGAACTTCTATGCAGCCATCCACAATTTGATCTGTTTTCTGGAGCCATCAGATTCCAGCCGTCCCCTTCAGGATCCCCTGACTTACCACGAAATGCCACTGACATCACGGTGAGTTTCTTCCACCCAGCTGTTTTTCCACTGTTCCATTCTTCACTCGCGTGCTTCAGACCTTTTTATTTTTCTCAATAATTTGCTGACACTGCAAAATCAAAACTGGTAAGAGCATGCTCCTTCTGAGAAGGACAGCCCCTCGGGTTGGACTGTCACGCAAAGCAGAAAGGAGTAGTATACACAATATAAATATAATATATACAGTATTAAGCCATTATTAACTTTTTACGTACAGTTTTATGCCAAACAGTCAATCACTTAATATTTCATTTACCATTTATTCTTAAGAGGTGTGTGTTTCGGTGGCATATTTCCGATGTAAATAATTCTACTTATCATATGCAGCACACTCTTATGAACCTTAGTGTGCATGCCTATGTGTACGTGTGCGTCAGTCTGCCTGCCTATGTGTGCATCAGTGGCGTGTATGCATTTGTGAACAATAGTCACTACAAATCGATCAATTTTTCAACGTGGCTTCATCCATTTCGAAAAATGTAATGAGCAGAAAACAACCATGTCTGCTTTATTGATTAAATGTAAATGTATGGGACAGAATAAAAGTTATTTATTCAACAGCAACGTAGTCAAATGAGGAACAAACAAATGAATTAAGGCGACAGGGGCCAACGGGTGCTGCTGAAATCAAATAACTTAATAAAACAAAATACACACCCAACTGAACTCCTTATGCAATATCTTTAAAAGCGAACAAAAAAACCTCGCTCAAAGGCGGTAATCCCAAATAAAATAACTCTGCATAAAAGAAGCAATAAATACAAGGGGGATGCAGCAGCCCTAAACCTAGTAAGCACAGTCTCAAGTAACAAATGGGATAACAAAATGAGTACTGAAACTACACCTCAAACCCAAACAGGAAGTACTTCATTTAAACAAAACGTAACAGATGTCCAAAACTGAGCAGCACTGTGGCAAGACGTGGGCCTCGGATTCAGCCGCCATGTCTTGGAGCATAAATAGCTTCAGCTGGGACGAGTTCCTCTTGATTGGTGGATTAGGCTGGAGCCAATCACGAGCCGGAGATCATCTTCTGTAATTTGCATTTAACTTGGACAACATAAGTCCACAGAGTGAGTGCAATGTGGGGGCCGTAACGTCTTTTATAACAAGTAAAACTATTTCTTAAATACTGCAGGTGTTTAAAATGTAAATAGATACATTTCAGAACAATAACGACACATAAGAATACACTTCTACAACAATTGCTACATAATTGTATTTGAAATACACTTTTTGGAGCTAACAAATACTGAAGTCATATTTTAAAACATTTCATTGCAGGACAGTTTTAACATTGTCATATTTGAGCTATGTCTGTAACTGTGCACTTAGATGCGTATTTAAGGAGACATAGATGTAACCTCCTACCTTAATGTGTCTGGGGGAGAAAATAGAGCCTCGCCATTTAGATAACAACTGTTAAGAAAAACACCCAAACTTTTGTTTCCAGCTGTGCATTGGTACACCATGAAAAACAGGTGGGGCTACACTCTTCACCCTTCTTTGTGTTATCTTTGTCACTTTGCTTAAACTGACTGTGAGAGACAAAGAGCAAAGAAGCAACACAGACAGTTGGGTGAGGCGTGGCATTTGTGTGCAGGGTATTCTCCAACAGGTGACACGGTGGCGCAGTGGGTTGCGCTGTTGCCTCACAGCAAGAAGGGCTGGTTTCGATGTACATCTATCCTGCTTCCTTCAGGGCCAGAATGACTTCACAGAACGTGGTGATAGTTAAAGGTTCAGGGTTAGTGGTACTCATTAGAATCGTTACATTTTCTGTGACAATCTGCTATTCTCTTCGTAAAGGAGCTGTGTGTGTAGAGCGCAAATAGAAGTGAAACAAGCTACAGAAAAAAATTGTGTTTATGGTGGTAAAATAAGAAGTCACTCTTCCTTTTTATCAAGAAATTCAGTCACATGATTCACAGGGAACTGCAAAAATATCATTATGAAAAACAAATAAGGTAATCCTCAGTTAATTCAGACATCACGGGAAACCATCAGAGAGAACAAAATGTCTCTGGGCCTCCTCGGCTACAGACGAGATGATTGCAGTCATCTCCGATACAAGAATGTAGATGGATGGAGGGATATTGTCCAAGATTCATACTGGCCATTTGAATTATAATATGCTTCAGTGGGACTTCCTCCTATTTGGGGAGATGGCTACACATTTTATATTTATCATAAATGCTAATTTCATGCGGCACAGATGTGCCTAATCATACACACATATTCTGGTCATGTCCTAAAATACAACAGTTTTGGGACGAGGTGTATACTGCCATAAACCGGATCTTTCACTTAGAAATACAGAGGGATGTGACGGTGGCTGTTCTGGGTCTTACTCCACCAGGGCTGCAAGGACGATCTGCAACCTACCTTTTATCTATACTTTTCACAGCAGCCCTGAAATGCATCACAATCTCATGGATGAAGACAGAACCACCGTCGCTTAACGTTTGGAAAGTAAAACTGAAAGAACTTTACGAAATGGAAAAGATAACTTACGCACTACGACTGCAGTTACACATTTTCAAGGGGCGATGGCGACCAGCAGAGGGCTTTTTGATGTAGAGGCTAATCAAAAGGATAAGGGGTCATGTATACCTGGGTGCTCCGCCACTGTGGTTAAGATTTGTTTTTCGTTGTATAGGAAGAGTGGACCTGGGGTCTTGATGTGTGTATGTTGTCTTGATGCTGTGTTGTATTGTGTATCATGTGGAAAATAATATTAGTATTAAATGCTCTGTTGCTGTTAAAAAACTGAAATAAAATGTAAGTGAAAATAAATAAAAAATAAATGCTAATTTCATAAATCTCTCTCTCTCTCGCTTTCTCTTTCTCGCTCTTAGGAAAAACACTAATCATGGATGGCCCCGCGATGAACTGGCGACTTGTCCAGGGTGTGCCCCACCTCTTGCCCCAGTCACCTGGGATAGGCTCCAGCGTAACCCGTGACCTGAAAATGGCTGCTGAAGGTGATGATTATGATCATCTCATCTTGAAGAGGAACGAACGAACGAATGAATGAATGAATGAATGAATAAGGATCAGTTGCTGTAAAGCTGAAACATCAAAGAAGGAATGCAAATGTTATTTCCAAAGGTGATTTTACTGTGCAAATTCAAGTCTGTCAAAATTTCCATGTCTCCCCGAGGTTCGACAGAATTGTTAACCTACAAACCTTCATGAACACGTCCCCGCCTGTTGTTTTTGAGCTCACATATATGAGGCCATGTTCCCTTTAATAACAAGGTAATTCAACATTGTTATACACTAAATGTATTTTTGTTTAAGATTTTTAAGAACATAAATCCAAATTGTCAATTCTACAGGACACATGCTTATATTTCCTTTTTTGCAAGTCATAATGACTCTTGATTCATAGTGAGGCTGAGGCAGATGTCCCTCTTCCTCCTCCTGCTCCTCCTCCTCGTCTCCTGACCTTTGGGAACTCACAGATGAAAAACATGGCGGCTTCACATTCAATACGACCCCACGTTCCAGTGCTGAGCAGCTCCACGCAGCTGGTGTTAGTGGCTGGCGTTTGTCTGGAACGTAACTCCGTGTCCTGGTTCCAAGCTGCAAACCCCCGCAGTGGGCTGGAATCTACATAAATGTAAGAGTTTGTTCCGTCCTGGTGACCAAAAACAGTTGAAGAGAGACAACGCAACAGTTAGAGCCCTCGTTTTCGAAATGACACCACGTTTTAGGATACCTTGGTGATTTGATTCTCATCTGATTTGAGTTCTGATGGCGATCACTCACTGTGTCCAGGCTTTGTGCCAGCAGCCCTATATAAACTCTGGTCAGTCCTGCCTGGCTGACGTAGTCGGCCAGTAGACGGTTGGTGCTGCTGACTTTAGGCATGGCCAGCGCGCCTCCTCTTAACTTGCAGTTCATCGAAGCTTCTCTGAACCGCTCGGACTCCTTCACCAGCAGGTAGTACGTCTCTTCTGTTTCCTTCAGCCCCAGGATGACTTCACAGAACATGGTTAAAGAGTCAGGGTTAGTGGTACTCATTAGGCTAGTCACATTTTCTGCATTTATTTATGTATTTATTTATTTTTTGTGAAGAACCTGTGTGTGTAGAGCACAAATAAAGTGAAATAATCTCTAGAAAAATATTTATGGTGGTAAAATAAGAAGTCACTATTCCTTTTTATCAAGAAATTCAGCCACATGATTCACTGGGAACTGAAAAATGGCATTATAAATATATATATATAAAAAAGGTGGTGCCCGCTTCAGTTTGTTTGGAGTTGAAAGCCCCAGAAACCGTCGGAGAGAAAGAAAAGTTGTGTTTTAAGTTGTCAAAGTTCATGAAAATAAATGCAAGAAGTACAGGCAGCCATTAAAACTTGATAAATACTTGATAGACATTAACAGAAGGCCAATGAAGGGATTTCCGTTTTCAAACCAGACCTCGGTTTAGCCAGATTATTGTAAAAAAGTATATATTTTTGTAGAACTGTTTTCACATTGAAAGTACAGCATTGTAAAACAGGGTAAAATACAGAAGAGAGAATATCAAACAAAACAGGCTCCATTTATAAGGCATTGTATTTTGTGTTCGGTGGTCTGTCCATCCATTCATCCTCTTGTTGATGCTGGTCGCAGGTGTTGCTGGAGCCAGTCCCTTGAGGCAGGGTACACCCCGAATGCGTCGCCAGAACATTGCAGAGATGCTCTGTACATCCATTTTCTTCTGCTTTTCTGCTTTTCCGGTCACGGGAGTTGCTGGAGCCTATCGCAGCTTGCTATAGCAGGGGTACGCCTCGGATGCGTCGCCAACACATCGCGAGACAGACAACAATTCACACACACACTGCAGAAAAATTGGATTAATCAATTCTCCTGAATTGCTTGTTTTTTGGAGGTGGGAGGAAACCAGAGGACCAGGAGAACATACAAACTCCATAGAGATAGGATCTGAAGCCGGCACTTTCTTGCTGTGAGGCGACAGCGCTAACCACTACACCAGCATGCCGCCCCCTGGTCTGTACATATAAATTCATAATAATTTGATGTAACTGTTCTGTACATTTCCCTTTTGAGAAACACAATCTTCATACTTCCTCCTGATACTTATCATACTGCAGTATATTCTGAACCACATGTACCAAAGTCAGTACTCACCGTTCTTTACAAACTTGACAGCATTCCTCAGCTTGCTTATGTTGATGTCAAGCTGTACAAGCACCTTCCTGTATTTGCCACAGTCACAGTTTGTTCCTGATGGATTAAACGGGACAGGATGTAGGAGCACAGAATCGTATTCCTGTTCTACAGAGGCTAAAATCATAGCATGGCCCATACAAGCAATTTGATTGATTGATTGATTGATTGATTTATTGATTGATGTCTCCAGTTACTCAAACAAGACCTGTGTTGTTGTGTGTGAGGCATCCATACTTTCACAAAGTCTTTTGCACATATAAAGTAGTCTATGAATCACACAGTTCTAGCAGTAGGGAGCATCTCCCAGCATGTCTAGAATTACTTTAAAAAGACTAACAAATATTTTCTTTCTGATTGAAATATTTACAAATTCAATCCGTAAAGGTAAGGGATATTCTGACACATGTTCTGCCTGCAGCTGTTATTTAAACATTTTGTTGTGACATCATTATGATGGTGGAACAGAACGGTGAATGTTATCAGGTCTCACCTGGTTTCCCTTTTAAACCACAGGGCCCTTCAAAACCTGAGTCTCCCTTGTCTCCTAGAGAGAAACAGAAATCACGTGTTGCGAGACAGTTCACAACATAATGCTGTAATCGATCTTGACATTGTGCTGTAGTTACAGAACACCACCACCAGGTGGTGGTATGACATATGTAGCAACATATACCGCTGCACACAGGTTTGTGCAGATCTGTAGCTCTAATCTAGTCTATTTAACACACTGTAATCCAGATTTCATTGTTCAAAATCCACCTTAAAATTTCAGAACATGATATTTTTTCAAACTATACAGATGTTTTGAACCACTGTTTTTAAATATAGTCCAGAACATAATCACTTATATTTAAACTGAGGAAATAAACTGACAGTTGCAAAATTTGGGGAAGTGGACTGCAGTACAAAGATCACAAAAGGCTGTTTTTGAATGAGGAACAAGAAGAACAGGATTACAGATTAGACATATTATGTACCTTTACATTTTGATCTGCCTGTATTTGTTTGAGAGTTTCAGATTAAATAAACAGAATACAAAATGTGTGTTTGTGTGTGTGTGTGTGTGTGTGGGGGGGGGGGGGGGGGGGGGGGGGGTCATGATTGAATGTAAAAGTAATCTGTCGGGTCTGGGCCTTCAAGTTACTTGGAAATGTACTGCTGGTTGGTTGTTTTTCCATATAAATTCACCAATTAAACATTAATCTAAAAATCCATTGTATAATTAATTGCACAATAATCTTGGATAGATGTTCTTTATTCCAGCCGGATACAAGCTTTGTACATAAATATTCAAACTCATGCATATAATTCTGATTATTCAAATAGTTTTAGCTTAATATTGTTATTTGAACAAAGCCTATTCGGCTAATGTAGCATTGGAAATCAGCTGTCTGTAATAAGATCACATCGTCAAATTGATTGTGCAAAGCTGTAGCTAGTCTAGTGTGACATTCTGCTACGGCCAGCACTCGGCTTCAAATGTGTTTTTCCACATGTTTTATGAGCTACAGGCACTCACGATGAAGGAAAATCCAAACCTGTGACTTCACTCCTTTACATGAGATGACTGATGCATAGCCACTTTCCTCTTAAGTGTGTTAAACACTCGGAATAGTGAGGCAAGTAAATACCTCAACAATCAAGAGAACAGGGCTGCTCATTAAAATAAACTTAAAGAATGGACAGAGCAACAGGATGACGTCATACTCTGTATATTTCCCTCTATTTTTGGAGGTGATAACTTGAAACGTAAAGGCAATGCCAAGACGGTGTAATTTTAAAAATAAACAGCAATTGAATTGTGAGTATTGTGTTAGTGATTAAGTTTGCTTCTTTGCGTAGAAATATGAATCGAGCTGAGGAGGAAACTTTTAGTCATATTTACGGCAAATAAAAGTCATCAAAAACCTACAGAAGCTCAAAGCTTTAAATGTTTCACCCCTTTTTGTTGCCTGATAAAAACGTATCATGGTTTGAACAGTCTGTCTTTGAATCTGCTTTTGCTTTGAGAAACGAGCATAAATTTAAGACACAAAAAACTTCCAGATCCTGAGGCTAAATGACCGAGCGTGCTTCAATCGTTCAGTTCAGGCATAAACTCTACAAAGCGTGTAACTCTGTCCCTCCCTCCCTCCTCCTCCACACTGCACACTGCTGTTAGCGCTACCGTCTGTCTCGAAGGTAAAAGTCAAAATAAAACCACATTTTATATTACAGTAGTACTTTATTATATCATTGTGTGTGTGTCTGGATCTGTATAACAATTAAAAATGATATTGTTATTAGCATTGGTTTGAGTGTTTTTTGATGGCTGGAATGGAATAAATTGTTGTCAGTTAATTTATATGGGGAAAAAATGATTTGACACAAGAGTGATTTGAGTAAGGAGTTCAGTCCAGGAATGAATTATCCTCGTATGTCAAGGTATTTGATTAGTTTTAGCAGCGCTACAACCGAGTCATACGGCTGCTATTGATAGTGAGTGCAAGGTGAAATGGATGGAATCAGAAGGACGAGGCAGAAATAGAGTCAATCTACACATTCATACCTTCAACTCCAACAGATCCCATCTTTCCTGTGTGTCCCACCTCCCCTTTAAGGCCGGTCTCTCCAGGCACTCCTAAAAGCCAAGAGAGAGGAAAACGTAGAAAGGACTGGTACGATTTGACAATACATCATTTGCAGTATTTACAGTACGTAGATATGGTCAGTATTTCTAAAATCAGGCATACATTCTTCCAAGACCGTATATTTTTGACATCCTGAATGTTTTTCCAGGTTTTCATCATTTCTTTCTCTTTTGTTTTCTTTGTATTTTCTTGATTTCAAGCCTAATTAAGATGATTGTACTCTTACCTCTGATCTTCAGAGATTACTTCTGCAGGCCCTGAAGCAATTTTCCGACAATTTGCGGCATAGCTTGATTTCTAAACTGATGTTATTGTTATTAGTGTGCCAGCAATTGAAATTAAAGGAAAAATGCTGATTTATTTTGGCCACAAACTTAAGTATAGAGGCGGAGCAAATACAGTCTGTGAGAAAGAGAGCGTTGTTGAAGAACATGCTTTAGCCAAAGTGGAACGTGAAAATTCATTCATTCACTCCACTCAGTATTTGTAATCAGCAATGTCCTGTTTTTTTTTATTCTAATCTGTTGTCATGCCAACCACCGTTAATGCTTCTTTTGTTAGATTAAGGTGCTTGATTTTAGATGTTAAAATGAAAAGTTGGAACGCAGAAAAATTGAATGAGCTAAATCATGTGTGTTTGTCAGAGAGAGAGAGCGAGAGAGCGAGCGAGCATGGGAACACTACAGCATGGGCCGAGGCTTTCTTCCAACGCTTCAATGAGTATTTCCTCAGGAAACTATTCAGCTGGAAATTAATGGCATTTGAAATAATAAGTGATGCACTGGAGCAGCCTTCTGCTATTAAAGGGATTTGCCACTCACGCACACCCACACACCCACACACGCACACCCACACACACACACACACACACACACACACACACAAAATGTCTCGAACTGCTTTTGCACTTGATGCTTTGTGTTGGTGAAAGCTGTGGGATGTTATAGACTGTGTGAGTCTGTAAAGGCCTGACTGATGGGAACTGCTTTAATCTGCATTCAGTTTTTGCGAATGTGAATTCCTGCGATGAATCATCAGTGACTAAATATTTTGACAACTGCCCAGAGAGCTGATTGTGAACGCTGATTATTTGTTTTTTGCTATAAGAACAAATTTAATCTGTTGGTCTTGTTATTCCTTCAGTCTCCATACACGATGATTAATGTTTTTGCACTGCTTATGTTTGCCAGTTAAACCGTCTTGTTAAACATTCAGATAACAGTCCCTCCTATCTCTGAAGTCCCTCTTTTTAATGGCCAACCCCTTCAACTGGCTTAACGTCTGGGTCCTCCAGCTGCTGGAGGACAGGCGAGGGGGGGCTACATATTTAATTTCAAGCATGGAGCAAAACAACCTCAAGCTCGTTTCAAAAATATTGGCTTCAGTACACTCACATATGTGAACTCTTTTTCAATCATTGTCACAAGTCTCCATCATTCCTGGTCTCTTTTGCCTGACAAGAGAAGATTGTGTTTATTGTACATTGTGTGTGTTTATTTTTGTTTTGTGTGTGTGTGTGCAGCCAATATAGCCAGAGAGAAGACTCCGTAGACACTCTGGAGTAGCATCTGTCTGTCCTTTGCAGAGCGAAGCAGGCCTCTGTATCTGCCACACAGCAAAGGAAAGCAAGCTGTGTGTAAGCAGGAAAGAGCAAAGGCTGCTGCCAGCGCAAAGTCATGCAGGGCTTTTTGGAGCCGCGGGTAAGATGTGGTTATTTGTCTTGGTTACATCAACAATGTAAATGATCCATTTGAGCTGAAGACAGATAAATTCAGACTTCATGCTTCTGCGCTAACATATAAGAGACATGAGGCCACCCATTCATTACTTAGGCTGTTAGTCTTTAGATCTTGTTACTCTTGCTGGAAACAAGAACAGAAAGAGGATAATTTTTCATGATGAAATTTGAAAGTGGCTGGAAGCAGGCTATTTTTGTGTGTTCGTGAAGCACAGTAGACTTTAGAATGAAGGTTTTACACCAATCTGATAACACTATGCTATGACTGTGCTGTCTTGTTTCAAGAGAAGGGACTACGCCTTCGTTCAGGCATTCAACTTGAGCTCAGTCAATTGAAGCCTCTGCTTATCGATGCCTCTGGTGCTCTTTTTTTTTATATTTTATTTTGACTGCTCTTTGTAATCATATGTATGTAATTATACATACATCAAGTGATGAGGTCAGAGTCTAAATTCCAAATTCCATGTTGTGGTCTGGCAATAAAAAAAAGATTGTATACAGTTGTCTGATTGTTCCATTTTAACTAGAAGAAATCTGAAAAGTGAAATAAAGATGTCGACAGAGTGGACCATACAATATCCTATAGCACACACATATGTAGATAATGGTAACTCTATATAGTCTCTTGCTTTGATTTGAATTGTCCTGTGAACTTCCACATAGGTGGGCCGACCTGTAACCTTTACTTCTAAGACCTCATCCACACAGGCATGTCCAGACACTCTCCTCCACCTCCTTTTGGGAGGCACTGGAGGAGGGTTTCCTGACTAATAACTCATAGAAGACCATAAGTTGAGAACTATTCAAAGTGTTTGCCTTGTATGTAGCCCAGGAACCTCCCACCACACACAGGAAATAAACTCTAATTGATAGGCAGGTGTTGAATACCTGTAAATCCCGGCGGTCCATTCTTCCCCAGTTTCCCTGGATCTCCCTCCTCTCCAGTCTCACCTTGTTCTCCTGGATTAAATATGGGAGACAGTGAGGATGACTGTGAAACAAGAATGATGAAGGATTGAACATGTTTCTCACTCTGTTTTCTGTCTTATTCTACTACTTGCGATGTATGCAGTCATGACAGAAGTAAGTGGAACGACAACATCGATAAATCTGCATATTCCAGACATTTACTGGACTGAATGAAAACCATTGATTAGTGGCAAAACATATATAACTTCAACAGCAAAGCAGTTAGGGACTGGTAGTCATTGGAGGATCAGAGGTTTAATTGGATAAATGTTCAACTGTAAAAATGTACTCAAATATTTATGCTTATATTCAGTTTAAATATATTAATTCCAATACAATTCACAAAAATACTACAGCTCCTTTTAAATATCACTGAAGCTTGTCAACCTTATTTATAGAGAGCATTAAAGAGATGCTTTCCAGATATCTGTTTTTTTAGCTGGAAGACACGCATTGGATGTGAATGACCGCTTTTGACACAAAACAAGCTTGTTTTCAGAGCAGAATGTTAAACATGAGGTGCTGGCGAGACATTTATTAGAGCTGTAATTGCCTCCTCCTCTTTGGTGGTTAGCAGAACTACTTTTCATCTTTTAAACCAAGGATGGGTTGTGCAGCGAGCTGAATGCAAAGTTCTGCAGGCTGTGGAAACATTTTCAATTAATGTAAATCAGTGCAGTTTAAAAAAAATTCTCTTGCATAACATAATTTTATCAGTCTATTTATGGACTATTGAAATGGAAGTAAATTTACCAACACACCTCATATTCTCTGATATATTTCCCTTGCCAAATACAATATACTCCGGGAATGATGAAAATGTTCCAAGGCGTGAGTGTGGCTCTGAATGAAAAATAAATTGCTGCTAAATCAAGTGCTGTGAAGCCAAATACCAGTAAGTCTAATGTTTGTTGAAAGTTTAAGATAAATATAAACAGTTGTGCTGATTTCCTTTCAGGGAATGAAGCAGAAAAATGCACACCCGCTCAAATACGCAGACATGAAAATATACACACTCGCAGACATGCTCTGGGCCGATATGCCAGTTTGGGATGAGTTTGTAATAATAATAAGTCCAGTTTAGTGGCAGCTGCCAAAATACACTCTGTCATTTTGGGATTTTCTTTCTTCATAAATTCAGTGAAATCCTGACAAAATGCAAAGTTACTGTTTGGTGTTTGTGATGTTGATGCTGTCTCTTCACTTTACCCACACCATCGCTGGAATTCATAGTTACATAAAGAGGATTATTTTTGTTCATGGGGGTGACACAAATTTTTTCTCAGAGGTAAAACTCGAAAAAAATCAAGTCAGGGCTCTGACAGTTTTTGCTTCTCTCGTTTTATGCATGTCGTCATGTTACATCTCTCTCCCTTTCTTTTAATCCACAGCTAATGAGGACATGTTTTTCCACTATTGTGAATGGAGTTGAGGGGGAAAAAAAGGTGACTTAGTTTTATTTTATTAGGTCTGTCTGAATCAGCAGGGGAATGAGCTACTGGATGTCGTAAAATGGAAGGCACACATGGGGAGGCATTCCCTGTAAAAGACTACGGGGTAGCAGACTGCCAGCTAATAAACAAGAAGACATTACAGGCTCGGTCTGCAGCGTTATTAACCCTCAAGGATATTGGGGAGGCTTCCTCAGGTCTTCCCACTTTTATCTTATTTGAAGGATATAATTTTATTTACATTTAGAACGTGATTTAGGAAATCATAAGCAACATGAACAAACAATAGTCAGACGCCAGGCGTTACCTTTAGCTCCGGGTAAGAGGGTATTGGTGCAGACTTCTGTAGAGCCAGAGATGAAGCTCAATACGGCCATAAACACGCAGAACTCCAGCAGTCCCATCATCTCCCAATCATTGCTGCCTGCTGAAAGAGATCCTGATTGTTAGATGTGCTGGTTGTTGCTTGAATCGAGAGATGTGTTGGTGCGCAGCCACCGACAGATTGAAAAGCAGGAGGATCAACGCAGCTTTAATGAGCAAAGATACTGCAGTTGTTTGTGTATACACTTCTACTTTCTGTATCTTTATCGCTCTCTTGCTCTCTCTCTCTCACACTTGTTTATAGAGTGTTATCAGTTACTTGTCATTATGTCAAACAACACTTAACAGTTACTGCATTCCTGCACTTGGAATGTTAAATATTTTTTTTAAACTTGTGTTAAAAACACATCATGCTCAAGTTAAATATATCTTGTATATTATATAAATGTGCTTTATTGCCACTTTCAGTGCACACAAATCATGTACACAAATGAATGGTAAATGGAGAGTACACACCACGTTGGATTTAAATGCCCCTGAGTCACAAGAAACTTGAATGCTTTCTTAAATGTAAAAAGCGGAACACCTCTTTGTCTGTGTTTTGCTCTCTTCTCCTCCTCTACCCTTCTACTCCTCCTAAAATCATTCAGACCGCAAACTAGTTAGTGGGAGATGATTACGCTTTGACACACGCACACACACACACACATGGAGACAAACACAACAACATATATTATGTATGCACACGCAGACATCCGCATAAACACAAGATACAAAACGTAGCCATACCAAAAACCTAAAATGCATGCTCACACAGAGATTCTTGCATAATAGCATCCTCTGCTTTGTCACTATGTGGTAAAAACATACAGGGATTGGTGGGTTTGGAGGCCTCCGAGGGAAAGAGAGAAAGGAAAGAGGGTAAAAAATATTAAATAAGTAACAGAAAAAAATAACACACATTGATGGTGAGATGGAGGGAAGAAATCAGAGATAGTTACAGGAGGAAGATGCAGAAAGACAAGAGAGACAGGGAGCGAGCCCAAGAAACAAATACCAGACACCGAGGAGGAAGAGTCACCTCATCATTATTTAAGAGGCAGCTGTTTTGAGGAGAGGACTTAAATAGTTTGTTGTCTTTATGGTTGGTGATAATGTTGTTAGTTTTGACAAAACCTTTCAGATACACTCGGAATTGTTTGTAACATTAGACATTATTCTCCGTGAGTTACAACTCACTTCAATGATTGTAAATACCAAGCTTGAAGAAGGAAATTGCATTGAGTCATGAATATTACCTCTCATTTTTAAATTGCCTCTTATATATCATGGTTAAAGAAACAATTATATAAAGCGCTCACATCTAACGTTGAAAATGATAAAGATCTGATTTGGGATCAGTTTATCTCCCTCTGTTTCAGTCAAGGTCTGGGAAATAAGTGACATATTCCTGATCAATGACCAATACTTAGACCTCCACCTTCACACACACACACACAAGTACCCACAGAGGAACAGCCGCGTGATCCTGAAGGCTAATTGTTTACATGTGGTTTAGATTGTGCTCTCCAATTAAGAAAGTGATTCACACTGCAGGATTGAGGATCGACTCTCTGATGGTCACCGCACCACAAATCAGCCCGGTTTTCTGTGACGCTTGCAAACCCCCATTTAAACACTGGAAATACACTTTATAACAGTAGAAGTAGCACAAACTGTTCACACATGTGTCAGCGACAAACTCATCAACAACAGCTTCAGCATATAAAATCCTGACCAAACCTCTGCTCTGAACCACATCCATTTATTGCAGAGCCTGAAGTGACGTCTGTGAAACAGCCTGTTCCGTCTGTGTTTCCTGGTATTTACTGAGATTCAGCTTCAGTGAGGCACAAAATAATTAGGGACTATCGCCACGGTCACACACTGTGCTCCGACTCTTTTACGATGTCACATTTCTGAGGAAGATTTCCTTTTAATTTTCCCCATATGTACAGATTTCCCCGTACTAATTTCCACAGTACACCGTAGTGCTCAAAAATCCAATTTTCCCGTACAAAAAAATGGGAAAAACGTATTAGTTTACATGTATGTTATCATTTTAGGATGGGAAGATGGAACCTATTCCACGCACCATGTACAAGTGTGAATAGCTCATGGTGAATGGCATCACAAGATGAAACGGATGGCACTGAAAGAACTGAATGCAGATATCAGTTCAGATATAATGAACTGAAAATAAATACAAGATGACACATTAATACACAATTTATATTTCTTGAAACAAAATCATCATCAGGCTCAAAATGTTATATCTGATAACTCCATTCCAAAGTTATGGCAGCTCTGTGGTAGGCGGAGAGACTGCAAGATGCACCTTGGCTACTTTTCACAGTATACAAGACGCAACAAGTCAACAAATGTTTGAACCTCCGCCCATCCTTCTTTTTCATTTTAATTAGGAGAGACAAGAAGATGAACTAAATATAATTGTGTACTACATCCGATGATATGTGATGCTGAGTCTGTCATAAAGCCTTTTGTGTCTGGATTTTTGAGGCAGATTGTGATCTTCCCTGAGCAGCAGCCAGATAACACCCCCCCCCCCTCCCCATGGAGTCCAGACACTGGTGGTGGCTGCTGACTCAGCTGAGACTGATGAAACGGTGAAGTTGGAGAATCTCCAAAACTAAACAGTGATGAGGAGGCCGAGGGCATGCATAAAAGCATCGTTATAATGGCACACACCAAAATGTGTGCCATTATCTCTCTCTCGCTCTATACAAAATTCTGTGTTGACATTGACTTTTGCTGTTTGCGGCAATCATAAGCGCAATGGATTTTCATAATGTTCCTTTTAGATTAAAAAAATGGCCTTTATTTTTAGTCTTCAGTGAACACCAAATTATACACTTTCAAATCAATAATTAGAAGCTAAAGAGACGTCCATTGTTCTCCTGCTGAATCAGGCAATAAAATCAAAGGAAGATCATGAGGGTGCAATAAAATGTTGTTGATTTCAGTTGAGTAGTTTACACACAGTCACACATAAACCTGACCTACGGGAACTTTACTTGATTGCCATTATCTATCTTCAGGTTTGGTATGCCAAGAAATTCTGCCATAAATCTCAACATTAGCTAAAAGGGTTTGCTATTATCCATCAATTTTCTCGAAGAGGAGACAACCTCAATCATCTCGTTGACCTCGTCTCCGTGTACCTCGCCTTTCACCCGTAGCAGCAGTGATATGCTCCAGATGACCCGTGACCCGCAAGGCAAATAAGCAGCATGTGGGAATCTGCACGAACCGAGAGGCATATTTCTCCCGATAAAAGGATGATCAACAAAATAAGCCATTTGTCTGACATGGAAACCGTGTGTAGGAATGTAATGGTGTTGCGGTTGTGGTGAAAGATAGCTGCTTACATCTGCTTTCAAACTCTGCTGACTTTGGTTAAATACCCAGCTCTTCAAGGAAAAATATTTCTGCAAGAAGTTTTCATTTTTAGGCAAACATTTGTCTTATTTTACCATGACCAATGGCTTAACCCAACATAAAATAACTATGTTGCTGCTAAACCTCAACTTTTGTTGTATTTTTTATTATTATCCTTGCTACACCTGTCCTGTAGAAATGATTAGTGTCACGGCAAAACAGGCAAAATAAGTGAATAAACTGTTAATGTACCAGTCACACAATTTACAGGTTACATAGCATAATTTGTGCACTAGTATAGTAGGAAAGCACTAATTTTTAGGATTAATTGTTAAAGTTGCATTTAAGGTTTTATTTATGTGTGGATTTAAAGACATTAACCGCATGTTATAAAGGCACCTTCACTAAAATGCGGATTGCATAGACTTTAGCTGCAGCACTGTTGACAAGCGTGGACTCAGTGACAGCATGGGAAAGAGAGAGGAACAGCCAGAGCAGCTGGCAAATGCCGAATGCTTAATGGACTGGCAGTCGGTTCTTCAGTCCCACGTAGAGAGACAGATGTATGCACTGGAGACAATAGTCAAGATCAGTGTCCCTGACAGTAGCATCTGTGCTGTTGCCTGGGATCGTCCAGAAATGTCTGTAATAGCTGACCCTGAAAATACTCCTGGCAATTTTTAAGGAAATGGCGTGTGAGTGGTCAGCAGCAGAGCGGTGGGGAAGCTGCAGAGACCGGTGCTCGCTTTGCCTCCAGCTGTGTGAAGGAACAATGCTGATGTCAGGAGAGTCGTGGAGGATCATCATCAGGGATGGCGGGCTGCCGGCAGCTGAGGAACGCAGGGTGAATGTGGACGATTCCACAAGGGAGAAGGATCAGGTTGAGCAGCTGGTTCTGGAATAGGACAGCAGGAGGACTCGCCTTGGGTCACGCCTGCTTCTCGGCTGTTCCACACACTAATCCCCGCGCTCTTGTCTTTCCCACAAGGCCCAGCTGCTGCTGCATGAACTGTACCCATCCAAACGTTAGCTGGTTGACCATCGACAATGACAATGACAGTGCCCAGAGTCTGTCCTTTCACATTTGTAAGATAAATTCTCATCTTGAGGGTTCAGTGGCTATACCAGCATAAGACACCTTTCCAGTAACAAATTACATATATCCCATAATTTTCTCCGCGACCATTGTGTTGTAATGCTGTCTAATACCATCAACATATAAACGCAGCGTCATTTATCCTTGTAAGAAATGTTGAAATCTTTTAATCATTTTGTGACCCCACCCCTCATAATGTAACCTCGCAGGATTTAAATCACTATTTTGAGTTAAGATTGTGCAATCAATGTCCTCTACCTTTCTCTCTGTAAAATGTTGAATTAGATAGGAAACTGTAAGCCTTAAATTATTATGTGCTAGTAACTGGTCATATTAAATAATATGAGTCAGATCATGGGTGTTGAGAAAACCACTGCTAGCATCCTCACCTTTTCTCATGACTCCACCTTACAGCTTTGGATGTCTCACTGTTTTTATAGTGCACCTCATGTGGTTGTGCTTTAATATTAGTAATCCATCCCATTCCCCATGATTGACTTAAGTTTAAATTCCTGATGCGTGTGTCTGAGCTCCATCGAAATGTTTGGGAATAATCTCAGCATAAGAATCGGTAGCAATCCAGGAAGAGACAAAAGTCAAACACAGATACAGTTATCCTAAATCACTTCCTCCGCTGATTAATCAATTACATTGAAGCAATTGAAGACAAAATTGGAACAGGATTGACCCTAACGTATTTTAATTTGAGATGTGCAGTGTAACAGTTGTAACATTCAATGACAATGAAATAAACGCTTTCTTTCTTAATTTCTAAGATGTAAAAATAAATATAAAATATTAAAACATGTAAACTTTTTATTTATTCTATATTAAATTCGACAAGTACAGATGTGGACATGGTCTCACTTTTAGGATGTTGCTAACCACTGATTTTACTGTTACTGTAATGTTTTGTACTCCAGTTAAAAATCAGACAAAATGGATTTCATTGATAATCACCAATTACCAGTTGTTGGATAATTTTTTTTTATCCTTACCAGATTATCTTACATGTGCATGTGCTGCATATGCGTTCATATTTTATAGCAACTGAGCAGATATTTTTTAGCTTTATTTTATGGAATTCTGAAAGCTGTCTGAAAATATGTATTTTATTTTCAGCTAAGTGGCTGTTTTCATCAATTTAACAGTCTATTAAACAATATCCATGTAGAGCCTGATGATATAAACAGAAAATGAGATAATTGTACTTTCAGATTGCTGTGGAAACTTTACAGTTCTGTAGAATTCCC
The DNA here is from genome assembly GCF_040956055.1 of Brachionichthys hirsutus. Lineage (NCBI taxonomy): Eukaryota > Metazoa > Chordata > Actinopteri > Lophiiformes > Brachionichthyidae > Brachionichthys > Brachionichthys hirsutus. Next base: position 10,153,533 of record NC_090899.1, read on the forward strand.
CGAGCTGCCTTGAACATACTGTGAAAGTGGTTTGGTCGCAGTTTAAAAGCTTCCCAGTCAGTGTCTTGGCAGGACAGTCTGTTTGTGTCTTGCTGTGTCTTGTTGAGGAGGACTGTGTGACTATTTCAACATCAGTCTCTCTCTCTCTCTCACATATGTATTACCACTTCGCACAATCTTACTGAGGTGACCTCAGCTGACCTTTGAGTTTAAATCTTGAGTGGGTCTGTAAATAACAAACTGTGAAAGAGGGATTAAAATCTTATGGGCGTCACAGTAATAAATACTCCATCACACTTAGTGCAAGTCCTGTCCTCAAAACCTTTTATTTTTCCACATCGAGATACAAAAGTGATAGAAGCAAAATATACAAATAGGGCTCGGCAAAAATAACAGTTGTATCATTGCCAAACACGACATGGAAATAATTTGACTATATTTAAATAAATAAAGTTTAATCTACAACAGTGCATCATACTTCATGAGTTGGGTATCAGTTTTCTAGCCATGTAAGTGATATATAAATCAGAAAAAGTAGTCGATCATTAGCTCATCAGTTATTTTCAAATAAATATAATGGACTGTGCAAAATGTTTGTAATGTAAAATCCATTGCTCCATGAGTCTGACTGGTCAAAGCAGTGATCCATTCCCTCTGTAAATTAGACACAGTAGATATTTCAAGCTTTCCAAAAGAAATTCCTGGAGTTGTCAACAATGACTTGAAGAATATACTTGAAGTGTAATGGCAGTCAATTTGGTGAAAGCTGGAATCTCTAAATTTATCATGTTTTGCTCCTCTGAGCGCATTACGCCATCGTAATCTGCCCTGTAGCTCATAACAGCTGCTGTCTGTGGAGCTGGTCCACTGAAAATCTGCTTGATGTGGCATTAAAGTGCAAGTATAGATTTGATGTTTGATTTACTAATTTGTGTAATGCTTTAACAGCAGCATTACAGTAATGAGAGGGTACCTGCCTTCTTCCCATCGGTAATGAAGTTGTCTCAGTCATAAATTACAAGAATAACTGAGGTTGTAAAAAACCCAGACAAGATATGACATAACACTTCTCTGAATATTCCGTGATTTATATCGTTCTGTGATTTCTTTAAAAAAAGAAGAGAAACATTTTAAAGGGGACTACTAGAAGTCCTTGGACTCAAGCAGAGATCTTTATTTTTATGGCTTTTCCGCACAGCATAAATCATTGACACTGAAAATGAAATTTGTGCTGCAAGATTTATGACTTATGACAACAGAAAGCTGGAGCAGCTTTTGAAGACTGGGGTTGGAGCCACGAGTGTTTCTTTAGGAATGGCTCATCCAAGTATGTGTGTGCTGAAGTGTGTGTGGGTGTGTGTGGGTGTGTCTGTGGGTGTGAGTATCTTTAGCAAAGATTTGATATTCTCAGTTAGGATTCAGAGTTATGACAGTTATAATCTTTAATTGCATGAACTGACTGCAGATCATTTCAACTCGCTGCTGTGCAGTTACAGGAAGATACAACCAATGTTTGCGCCATCAGCATTGATGGATTCTATTTGCTGTGATAATGAAAAACAGAGTATGTACGGTGCCGGGGCAAGCAGCAGACTGCTTCATGATGTGTGGGCTGAGATCACGATGCGTGGAATGAGTCTTCGATTTGTGGGTTTTAAAGTCTGTTTGAAATGCGGGTCAATTCTGTGAAAGCTTTGGAGAAAGACCTCCCTTTCCACACTCACCCTATAAATCCTCACAAAAGCTGAACTGTTAAACTATGAGGAGGAATCCATGTCACTGCCCCGATGAAATGAATTAGTTTCAATACAGAGTTGTTGAAAAATAAAATTGGCAGTTACAGAGTATACTGATCAACTAACCAGCCTCAATGCCAAAAAAAAACAAAGAATAGGAACCAAAAATGTAACTAGTGACTGGTTCCCAAAATGGCCAATAGATATTGGCTGCTGGCACATCCATCACAAAGGTTAACTCTTAGGTTTGTGGCCCACTGACCATGTAATAGTGATTTAGGCTCCACCCATGAATTTACTTGGTGATGCTGTCAAGAGAATTTCAAATTAGTTTTCTTGCCTAAACGGACAGTTTTACTAATAAATGCATTACAAATAAAAAAAAATCATCAAAACTCATAATATGAGTATTATTTGACCTTGTTTCTAGTTCAATCCATCCCATCTACAGCTTCATATATTATAGGGCTGGACTGTGAGGATCATATTTTTCAGACTGCTGCAATACCTCATGTGGCCACTGGTAAAAGCTTGAAGCTGGATGAAAGTCTCCAAAGTTCAATGACTGTATGGAATTTATCCAGAGGGGTACAGGTTCAAGTTTCTTTGTGGGGGGGGGGGGGGTCACCATGGAGACGGAGAAGTGTTGGAATAATAGTTACTGAGGTTATTTACAACCAATTACCGAGTTAATTATCGGTCACAGGCTGCGTGAACAACACGTGTGTCTTGGGATCTTACTTGATTACAAGATATTCCAATAAAAATGGCCCTTACCACAGAAGTAATTCATTTGCAGGTATTTTTATGCCAAACAATAACGTATTTTTTCAACTCAGGAACTGCTTGTGTAAACATGTTGCTGGCTTTACTACTGGGAAATGGTGCTTAAACATGCCCTTGTTTAGATATGTAGGGGGGGGGAAACTGTAAATAAAACATGGATGGAACTTCTGTAACTTTAGATGGTTTATTTCCTGGAAGGTATTGCTTATCCATAGCAGCCGACTTCAGTGCAAAGGACTCATTGCGAAAGATAACGCACTAGAATCTTATATTTGCAGCTTTGTTATTGTAGAAAAAGCCAGAAACTATTGACTGAATGGGGTGATTGTGTTGTGATTAGGACAAAAAATAAAAAAGAGTTCTGAGAATCACTTGTCAAATATACTGTACTATATATATATATATATATATATATATATATATATTAAAATTGTGGAGTTGTGTGCCATAAATAATGACATGTAGGCTATAAATATACATAAATATATCTCACAGAATTGCCTATTTTCCCATGAAGCAGCTGCATAGCTTGTGTACTTCTTGGGACAGGAAGCCAGGACCAGTGACGCTTCAATAGACCTCCCGAGTCCTGCTAACTAACTCTGCATGGAGAGGGAGCTCCCTTTGATAACAGTCAGGCAAGGACAGGCACAACCTCTGAACCTGACAGGCCAGTTCAGAAACATGTAAAGCAGCAACAGGGGGTTTCATGACTGCATCATAAAGAAGCACCACTTTCCCTACTTTCTTTCACGCATTGCGTCAGAGTATCAGTCCAGCGGTTGTCAAGCCAGATGAAGGGTGTTGTGCTTCAGTTCCTTTTTCCCTGGCTCAGGGTCACAATGTTGAATGAACGTTCCTCCAGATATTTCACATCCACGTTCGCTCATCACGGACGGCTTGGATAATTATTGTGGTATGATCATCTCATCTGTCTTTTTTCCATGTGATTGCTGGCTCAGATTTCAGATTCCTCATCCCAGTCTAACTTTTGCTCGTCATTGCCTTCATTGTTGTCAAGATGTGTGACACTGTGAAGCCCAAGTCATTACAGCACAGCCCCCCCCACCCCACCCACCCAACAGCATGTAAAGATGTCAAAGACTCATAGAATCCCTCTTGTGTACAGTATACTGTATTTTCACCATCAGGCTTCCCACATAGATAAAATATTGTCTTGGTCGGCTGTGGCTCAGTAGAGCGGGTAGTCCAGCGACCGATAGGTCAGCGGTTTGAATCTTGGCTCCGACTGTCGTGTTGGAGGTGAAACTACAGAACCCGGAGAAAACCCACGAGGACACGGGGAGAACTTACAAACGCTGCACAGATAGGATTTGAAACCGATGGCTTCTTGCTGTGAGGCGACAACACGACGACTAACTACGCCACCTAAGGGTGAGGCTTTGTCATTGGGCATCATGGGCACCAGTTCTATAAGTGCGGTCTATACTAATAATACATAATGATTTAAATTATTTGGGGGCGACACGTTCACAGCAAGAAGGTCACAGGTTTGAATCCGACTTGCGGCCTTTCTGTGAGGAGTTTCTCTACGTGGGTTATCTATGGGTTCTGGAACACTAAATTGCCCATAGGTGTGAGTGAATTATTGTCTGTCTGTGTGTGTGCCTGTGATGAACTGGCGACTTGTCCAAGGTGTACCCCGCCTCTCGCCCGTTTGTTTGACCGGTTTCTTGTTCTTTATTCTAAGTAAACATATTTTTTTTTACTTTATATTTGTGCCCTGAATGACACAAAATCTAAACACGGACTGTTAAGTTGCAAAAAAAACAAAACGTGTCATGTTAACACACAAAATGAATTCACACATCGGTGTGTTACTCTTATGGTGGGACCAGTCTGTAGCAACAGAGACACCTCTCTGTCTGCAGCCTTGCATATTTCCCACCACTCCCAACCTGAGGCGACATCTGACTACATGTGACCAAATCCACACTGTTTCACTCTTTCTTTTCCCTCCACCCAAGCACCGATGACAGCATGCCATTTACAAATGAAAATATGCATTTCTTCCCTGTCCCCAGGGCATTTGGCGAAGCATATGATATGACAAATAACAGGAAGGAAGGGGTGAGGCAGGAAACATGAGAAGCTGATTGGGATGGATGATTGATTATGTGGAACATTGGAACAGTCTTAAAACTGTTTGACCCATGGGGATGGGTATAAACCCACTGCCATCTAAAGGGATTCTTTCTTTTTTTTTCCACTGTTGGAATTAATTGCTCGGAACTGCACTGCATCTAAAATGCGATTTATTCAATACTAATGCGTGTGCAAATGAAAAACTAAAATTTTATTTGCGTGGTATGTCTGAAGTAATTTTCATGTGTTTGAATTAATGCAGCCCGCCAAACTTGTCCAAATAATATCATTAAATAAAATTGTATAATAATTAAACCTCATTCATTTTACCTTTTCCCTGTAATGCTACCTGTAAAAGGCCAAATCCTTGAATGCAATAGCTTTCATGTGTCATTTATATTAGCTCACAAAAATACTCCATCCATCTGTTCTTGGTCCGGCCCCTCTGTCAAATTTTAGAACCTATTGTGGCCCGCGAGTCAAAAAGTTTGCCCACCCCTGAATTAATGTGTCATATTTTCATAAAGGCGTGTGCTGTTCGGTGGAAATTGGATTTTTGAATATACATATTTGTCCCATGCGGTGCTGGAAGCTCTCACCACCTGAACAAAACTGCCTGCCGAGCTGAGCCAGGACCAAATGTGGCTCCGTGTTGGATGCTGTGGTTAAACTAGATTATGTTATTTAAACTTTGTTTCCTTGGCCTGCTCTTTGTTAACTCGAGGCAACTCATGAAGGTGTTGACAATTTTATGACTGTTCAAGATGAAAGATATTCAACTCTATTCACACTAATTTTTTCTTCGCATGCACTTGTGGGGAAGTGCATGTGACGTTTTTACTTCACTTATAATGATGGATCATATTTTTATTTTACCATTCATTTTCACCACTGAAAACAAAAAGACCAATTACTCTTTTTGCATTGTGGGGCACAACATATGAGACGGACTGGTCCGATCCTCTCTGGAGATTTTTTTCTAAATGTCTGTACTACATATGTACAACACGTTTGGAATAATTCACATTTTATTTGCTACATTTTTCTGCTTCCCTGACTATGTTTCCTCCTGGTTTCATGCTGAGCGTTTGTCACCCATCAATCGCTACCCATCTGATTGTACCTTCCGTATGCCCGTGACCCAGGCTAGTCATGGTTCCTTCACTGGAGATTTTTTTCTAAATGTCTGTACTACATATGTACAACACGTTTGGAATAATTCACATTTTATTTGCTACATTTTTCTGCTTCCCTGACTATGTTTCCTCCTGGTTTCATGCTGAGCGTTTGTCACCCATCAATCGCTACCCATCTGATTGTACCTTCCGTATGCCCGTGACCCAGGCTAGTCATGGTTCCTTCACTGGATCCCTGATTCAGTCACTCCTGCTCACCTAAGACATTAGGTAAAATAAAGCGGGGAAACTGCAATAGTTCTAAAAGTGTAGTTCTATAAAAGGGGTCACTCCACCAATCAAGCCTTGCCTGGCCCTTTGACCCTTGACCCAGCACAGTAGATTTTGAATGTGTGCCTCCTGCATCTGTTGACAATGTAAAACTATTATAGATCTATTAGTTGTCACTTCCTCAGACAGAAGAACAGTAATTCATTCATTCATTCATTGTTATCGGGTCGCAAGCCAAGCTGGAGCCTATTTCAGCAGTCAGTGGGCGAGAGGCGGGGTACACCCTGGACAAGCCGCCAGTTCATCGCAGGGCAACACAGAGACAGACAATAAGCCACACACACTCACACCTACGGGCAATTTAGTGTCACCAATCAGCCTAGGCTGCATGTTTTTGGTGGTGGGAGGAAGCCGGAGAACCCGGAGAGAACCCACGCAGACACGGGGAGATGCACAAGTTGGATTCGAATCCACGACCTCCTTGCTGTGAGGCAACAGCGCTCACCACTGCGCCACCGGGCCGCCCTACAGTAATTCATACGATTATGAATTTTAAACAACGGCTGTAGAACTGAATCCCTTTTACCCAGATTCTGAATTTTGACTTGATTTGATTGTGAGCCTGTCTTAATGCTTAATGCTTTTCTTATTTCTGCACAAGGTAATTTTAGCCTGAACAGCACATTTAATTTACTACTGGTGTGCTTTGACTTTCTTTTGTGGTCTGGGTAGACTAATGCGCCTCTTTAGGACAAATCAGAAACATGTGCAGCGGTTTACGAATGTTCCGTGTGTCAACTTCTTCGTGACACACAGATGAGAGCTATGTGTCATTCTCTCACTAGCTCTGCCTTGTTTATGTGAGGAGTGTGTTTGACATATGATGTACAAGATGTGGGTTTGTTGCAGGCAGGTGTACTGGAAACATTGGTTAATCCACGCTGCGCCAGATGGTCCACCCATTCCTCAGCCCTAGGAATGTAATGCAATATTTTTTATCTTTACATCTTAACCATGCTCATTTTCAGAGACACGGCCGTCTCTTTTCTGTCACATATCCCAATATGATTATTATGCTCCTCAATTTGTTTCGCCTCACTGGGAACCAGTGACATCACCCTTCCTCTTGCATCACACACAAGTACACACACAAGTACACACACACACAGTGGTTGTTCAGATGAATTGCATTGACAAATGACAGTTTAGCCTTTCTTGAAATTCATTGCCTTTTTCTTTTTCTATCATTTAACCATCTCGCCACCTGTGCTCTATTATTGTTTCTCCTTCCAGTGGGATTCTCTTCTTCTTGTCTGATGGGCTAAATCTGACACTGCTTCATGAGAGAAATAAGCAGGGTGCCAAAGTAAAACCAGGAGGACAGAGCCACTGTGTTCTAGCATCTAGACTCTGATGAGAAGAGCAGACAGAGTCCTGGCAAAATTACTATGAGGTTGTCCGGGAGGAAGAAAACATTATGTCGTCAAAGCAGAGCAGAAAAATCACTCAAAATACATGCAAGATGCAAACAGAACCATGCGCCACAAAAAATAAAAGGAAAATGGGAAGGTTTGCAAGTTTTTTGTATTATTTTCCACTTTTTACATCAGAGGATATGTTATTATTTTAGAATATATTATTTAGAATATAGGTAATCAGGAATGTTTTTGGAAACTTTATGGTTAAACCACTGGAAAAGGCTGATGGCAATGCAGCAAGAATTAAATCAAAGGCGGAACAAATGTCCATGAACGCAAAGAAAATGAAAGTGAAGTGGCAAAACGTAAAAATAAAAAGACCGTATCTAGTCCCGATGCACCTAAAGGCCTCACAGACCACAGCTGAGTACATTTGTTTCTTTGTATTTACTATTTTATTTCTATCACCACAATCTCCTTAGAACTTCGCAATTTTTTTACATCTATTTTAGCAAAATCTTTGACATTTCATTGCCCTCCTGTGGTTGCATTAATGCAATTGCTGAGTGCTTTTCTAGTTTACTTTTGCGTTTCTTTGTTTTGACTCCGTTTTTCCTCTGTGATTGTCTGATTGATTCCGTCCATCACCTCTAACATCTCCTCTTTCCTGTGACACCTGTTCTCCATCTCCCCTCGTTATCCTGTTTCCCTCTGTTGCCAGGTCATTTGTGTTTAGTGTCCCAGTCATTCCAAGTGCTTCTTGTGGATGTTTTGTGTCACTTCTACAGTTGGAAGTTTATTTATTTTTACCACAGAGTTACAATTTCTAAGCTCTTGTTTGACTTTGGAAGTGATTCTGGACCCACCCCCCATTTGAAGTGATTATTAAAGCACTGCACTGAACTCTCAACCTCCTGTGCAGTCTGCACTTGTGTCTTCAATTTTAACGGAACCATAACAATTCAGTGTGTACTCTTGAAACCTTTCAAACATGACTGTAGAGGATTTTCAGTGGCTGCTTTCATGTGTTGAAATATAGTGGATTAACGAACTCTGGCCACAGCTATGGAGCAAATAAAAAGTGATGATGATGAATATATGTATTATATAGAATGTTAGAGTACAAGTACAGTCAAACATCCTGTCTAAGAGGAGCATTTCAAGAAAGCCCTTGCGGTCATGTTTCCGTTGAAAGTCCTTAGTACATAAACTAAGTCCCTAGTTAAAACAACTAAATATGGTTTTGGTCCTTAGTAACGGCCTCCCTCATTCAGATTCATGGTATGTATTTAGAGCATGGATCACTGTGGAAAGTTTGCCCCAATACATTACATTTGATTTTTGTTTGTTTTTTTGTTACCAGTTTAACATGTTGCTTGAGGTCACCAAAGTACCTTGGACCCATGGTGATAACCAGGCATGGCCGTGTGTCTGGATGATGGAAGTCAGGGCAATTGTTTAGTGGTATAGCTCTGGTGAATCACACTTGGGATGCCTGTGGATATTGTAATAGTCTTGAAGAACAGAGCTGTGTGTGTGTGTGTGTGTGTTGTTGTCATAAGAAAGGATCAGTATTTTTGAAGGGGGGGGGGGGGGGGGGATAGTTTGCATTGATGAGAACACAAGTGTGTAAAAGTTTCATTTGACCAAAAATACACATGTACACATCGGACAGCACAAAGATCCATTCATCAGGGTCTGTGCAGTCTGGAAACTCCCCTGTCACAGCCAGACACACACACACACACACTATATGATGAAACACTGAGACATGTTTAAACTCTTGCCTGATGAACTCATCTGTCACATTTCATAAGCTGAAATTGGTAACTACTAACTTCAATACTTGTGTATTACTTGTCTGACACATAAGGTTTCATATAATATTCCGAGTCTGTTTTCATGCCATCTAAATCACTGAGGTATAGCATTGCTTTGCCGAATTGTCATGCTGGATGTTTTTATATTCCTCGCGAAATTGGATTTATTCATGGGTGTGGTAAGCTTTTGCAGTTTTGCCCATACAGTGTGTAAGGGAAAGTTTGGTGCTATTCAAAAAAGGCCATTCACAAACCAGTAAGTATAAAATAAAAGTGTGTTTGCTTAAGTCATTAACTTGCTAGTTATTTGGCTAGTCAGTTAGTCCCATCCCTGCCCTGGTCATCTGTCTGTTCTGCCCTCCACAGTCATAAATTTAGCAAAAATATAATGATATAATAAAAAAAATTATAATGGGCATGAATACAGTATATCTCCCCTCAAGGAGCGATATAGTGATTAAGGGGGGGTTGTGTCAGATGAGGGTTTTCAGGAGGAAACTCATATCCTCTATTTGTCACACATGAAATGAACTTGCAATGAAATGCACCCCTGGTGATTGTTTTACCTTCCCAAAAAGATTTTAGGCCCATGACAAGAACCACTACCAACGCAAGGCCGATAAAAAAAACAACACTTTTTATGACTCTAAAACTGTGCTTACATGGAGACCATATTTTAACATTGATTCAAATTTCCTACAACTGTAAACTAGCAATCAAACAAACACACAAACAACCAAACAAGCAAAAAAGCTACACTGTCCTCACCCAATGAAACTGGGACAGGTAGATTGATCATTGCTTTGACTGATTTGGTGGCACCGTCTTTGTGAGGACAGAATGAAGTCAGAGAAGAAGAGGGCTGAAGAGAGACCGACTTTAATTAAAGAGGAGGAAATTGGAACATTGTGTGACCACAGAAAGACAGTTTTCATGTGCCCCACTAAAAAGGAGGGGAAAGCCAGAAAGACGAAAGGGGGTTTTGGCAGCGCCTCTTTCGTAAGAGAGTTGGCCAGCTGCTGAAGCAGGGTGAATGGGGCATGCAACACATGAAGGGTTCTGGAATGCTGCTAAATACTTCTCTACACTCCATCCACTTTCTCTGTTCAAATATCTGAATCTATGTCTTAACCAGGTAGATCCCATGCAGCCCAAAACACGTGCAGAAACTCAACCAGTAGACAAAATTACAAATTTGACAATCTCAAGGGAAATTGTTCAAAAAAATCCAAATTCTTTTGCAACAAGCAAGTGAAAAATAATAATGTGGTGGCTGCTTAATGCGCCCAATTTGTTCCCCACCTATTAGCTGGGTTAACGTAGTATTATGTCATTTGAGAATGAACAGGCATGACCAGGACAAGAACTACCCATGATCACAAAACCACAGCCAACTTACGAGAATCCACGCAGACAAGGATCATTTAAGAAAATATTTTTCTCCCTTTTCTTAAGCTATTTCAATCATATTTCACTGCCTCAGAGGAGCAGAGTTAATTTCTAAAACAGAAACTTGGAAATAAATCACCCAGCGGCTGGAATCGGGGACATCTAAACCACATTTTAAGGAGGGACCGGGATCGAGTGCAAAGCAGGCATGCAAACTCGCCGTCCAGATAGACATATCTACACACTCGGAAACCTACAAACATGCAAAAACACAAGATCGTAGCACAGACAAAGCCCCAAAGAAGCAAGCAAGTACTCACATGACATGGAAATTATATACATATATAAAGAATTTACATACGTGTGTGTGCACACAGAGACATCAGATGTTCCAGGATGTGCGTGTGTCCTTCATTTACCAGAAACTGCATTAACAGTAAAAACGCTAACAAGATGATTATATGAGTATTTCTACCCTGGCCAGGGAGAGCGATGATGAAAGGCCACTCTTGGTCAGAGAGAAAATGACATGAAATATTCTTTTTTGCTTTAATTTTCAAGAATGTTTGGACCTTTAAGGAGATGAAAGATGGCCTGACCCCCCAAAAAAGAGGACAGCCCAGACCAGTATCTTTCTCTGTGTTTACTGGTAATGTCCCAACGATGAAAGCCTGGTTGCTCTCCTTGTGTAAGGGAAATATTGTTATGCTGCATGCAATTTAGAGTCCGGCTTCGAATAGGGATCAAAGCTTTCACTTCAAAAAAGTGTCGGCTTTATCTTTTCTGTGGAGCAAAGTAAAATATAAAATCTACATAAACACACTGTTGTTCAATACCTACACTTCCAAACATCAGTTTTTAATCTTGCTCTTGCATTCATCTCATTCAGATGTCAGGTCTTTCATTGTCTAGACTTCAATAAATCCTGCCTGAAATTATGTAAGAAGATCACTGACCATTTGAATCTACGTAAATACAAGGTTTCCAGATGTTCATTGATAAACTACAGTCCCAATTTGGCCAATCCACTCGCACTGCACCACAAGAATCAGTCATCTGGATGGCAGCAAGACGGAGTGGCCTTCTCCACAAACCTCACCAATCCTTTGAACCTCTAGAAGGTTTATAGAAAGACTTAGTAGCTCAGCTCATAATATGGTTACTGGTTAGCCACTAGCAACCGCACTCTGCTCTCTGAAGTTGCCTTCAGAAGCCCAATGCAGTTGCTTGCTGGTCCAGGCTGTCCTGAAAAACCCCTCTGTGGTGTGGCAGGTTGCAAAAGCAGGGAATGCCCCTTCCCCTGATTAATCAACCCCTCCAAACCCATTTATCATCAAGATGTAGAGCGAATAGAACTTCAGAGCAATGAATTGTACATATTGAAGTTACATATTATGTTAACTTTATAAATAGGCCGGTGTGTTTTCTTTTTTTAACTAATCTTTACCATTTTCACTTGAAAACATGCAACAGATTTGATCTGATGAACACTGTAAAACAAGATATACGGTATGGAATAAGAGCCGCATGCTTTCAGGTGATTCCTGCACATTTTGCCTCTTTCAGTTTGACCATCCCAGAAGGCGAGGGAAGAGCAGGGTTAAGAGCTGTGAGTCTCCATGTTGGATTCAAGACTGCTCCTGGCTGATGTGGAACATTAAATGGGACTCAGTTCAGTCAAGCAGCAGGAAATGAGCGACTACTGTGCACATCGTTCCTGCCATCTTTGAGTCTTCGTTTATATCAGCATCACTTGTTTCAAAAAAACACGTCTGAACAGAAGGGCAATTTTTCACGGGTGTCAAATGTCTAATGTGAGGATGAAATCGTTCTTACAGCCGACTATATCAACAACAGTTCATCCATTCTCAAAAGTCTTTTCTCTCTGGCTCTACTCTAATATTTAACTTAGCCCAACCGGCTACACGATACTGATGTGTGGGGCAATTACACCCAAATGAGCGGAAGACATCTGTTGAACTGAAACCGAGAAAAGGAAAAGGGAAAAACAAATTAATTTAGTTTAAACCCATCGTCATTCGTCAGTGGGTCAGCTACCAACCCGCTATCAGAGCATGAAACTGTTCATCCACAGAGAAACCTGCGATTCACACAGTAAATATGTGACATCTCAGTCCAGTCATACACCAATGCATTCTGCTTGGTATGGCTCATAGACAATAGATGGAAGCCTTTAAGCCTGAAAGAACCACAGCCTAACTCTGAACTTATAGCTTGTTCTCATCTTCATTTTTGTTCCAGTAGGTAGACCGCCACTCCCTTTCACATCAGAACATTCATTAAATATTTTTGTTTGTGACTCGTTTGTTACAGCAAGAATGAGTCTGTTAAATACTTTACTTGCTGATGCCTCGTTAGTTGCAAAGATGTGGCATTTTAATGAGAGCTGACAGCTGCAGCTCGCTCTTCATCCATATTTCCCCTACGGGGTTCTGCTCGGTTTTGTTGTCAGGTAGTTCATTTTCCATAAAGGATTGTGACGTCTCAGTGCAGCTGGACTTAAAAGCAAAAATTAACCCAACATCATCAAAAAGATCACAAAACTGTGTCGTTTTGAAGATGCCGTTGGGGCAGCTTCATAGTTTTGATGTCTTCAGTTTGTATATTCAATGTAGAAAGGAATAAAAGAACAACAACAGAAAAACCATTGAATAGGAAGGCGTGTCAAAACCTTTGACTGGTAGCGTAGCTCAAAGAAAACAGAAATGAACCGAAATGTCTTTAAATGAGGGAGTCAGCTCAAGGTCAGGAAGCCCCTTCGTGATGTAGCTGGTGCCATTAACTCACATGTATTAACAACTTTAAAACTGGGTAGGTAAACAATAGCGTATGGGGTAGTGTTGTTCACTGGTAAGAACACAACAAATCAAATAATCAGCTTGCTGATCTTTAAAAAAATGTTTTTAATCAGTTCATTCCATTTTTACAATGGAACAATTTAAAGATGAACAACCTCAGGAAGTGCAAAGGTGTTCCATCGGTGTATTACCGTCCGGGGCATTAGTGCAATGAGTCAAGCCTCCCTCAGACGGAGTGGAGCTCTAAGGGGATGATGCGTGACGGCATGCCCCGTCTCCATAAAGCTGAGTGAAAACCATTGTTGGCTAGAACTGGCATCATAAACACACATTACTTGTTAACAAAATTAGGAAAATACACTTGGCCGTGTTTACGACAAATACCAGGGAAAATCGTGAGAGAAAATGTAATTTGAGGTGTTCTTTGACCGCAAACCCTAAAAGCGTACACAAACACAGCAGTAATTTCAACAAACATTGTAGAAAGTGTCCAGTGGTGTGAAAGGAACTGCTGTGACTCAGATCCAGAGCACCATGAATAAGACTGTTATCGGTAGGTGGTTGCTGTCTGGGTTTTATTTGGTGGCTGTCAGTATATCAGTCAGAGGTGTATCCACATGAGCAGTGATGTCACGAGCTCTTGGTGTGATAAAACACAATGCACATGATTACATTTGTAAATGTAATCATTTAGGAAAGATTTCACTCAAATATCCCTCACTGACTAGAAGGGCAGTCAGCAAATAAGAATAATCCTGCACAATAAATGCATTTTAATTTAAAAGTCTATGAATTTGGGGGAAATTCAACAATCCAACTGTGATTTCAAGTTCGGCCCGTTGGTGCTAACTGATCTGCAATTTGAAGCAGAATTCCCCTTCCATACTAACGTTTGGCTGGCCCGGTTCTGCGATTTTGAGAACCAAAGTGATAAATTGATGTGGGTTTTAAAATGTGTTGGTTTATTTTTATTTTTTTAATCATATATACATAACAAGCAGAAAGTAAACATGGACTTGTGAGTTTGTGTAATCAAGGTGAAAAAGTGTCAGAATCCCATTGAAAACATAAAAGAACATTAATCCCTAGTGTAAATGTCTTCATTAAAAACATGTTGCTACAGAAAGGAAATAATACCAACATATTCCATCATTCGTGCAAACCACGGCCTCTCCAGACACTGGCAATGTTAAATACACTGCAAATCTTACTCAGCCCTCTTGGCTATTTTCTTAACCCTGAAAATCCTCAGCTGTGTGCTACTGTCGGATAATAATACTGTAGGGATAGCTGTCTCCGGCATTATAGGCAGAGCTTTTGTTGATTCAATTTTATAATGTTGACCATTCTGCATATGCCCACCATCATACTCATCATTTTTGTATAGCATTTTGTAAAAAATACATGAATTAATTAATACAAATAATTGTTCTTCTTTAGTCTGAAGTAACCCTAACCCTAACCCATGTTTTCCTTCTCTATCAATGGCATTAATGGCAATAGCACTGTTTCAGTCTTTTGTTGCATTTACAGTAGCAAACCAACTAGTGCCCACACTGCTTCATGAGCACTGCCTGTTAGCCCTATGCATTTTTATTAAACATTATTATAAAGCTGCACAGCCAGCTGCTATTTTCCTTTAAATAATTGTTTCATATGCTTTTTCATATTTGAAACAAACCATACAATTACTTATTTACTTTTTGCTGTGGACCCTCATCGAGGAACCTTGGGGATCCCAAATCCACTGTGAGACCCTTACTTTATGGGATCCATCACGTCTAAACGGTGTATTCAAATACATTGATCTGGATAAAGGAATTGAATAATCCCAAATTTTCAAGTGGGAGGCTTCCATTGTGGTTTTCAGGAGTCATATTATGAGGGTCAAACGCCGCAGGAACCGCTGGTTTTAGGTGCAGTGACATAATGTGGAAACTGGGCAGCCTTTGTGGAGGCTTGAGCTCTGTGAGAGTCGTTAACTCCCATTTCTTTCTGAAAGTTGTTCAACTGGAAAGGGGAAGACTTTGCCTTTATATGCCTACAGCCAGCCTGGATGAAAGTTTATTGCACCATAGCAAGGACAAGTTGTCAATGTGATACAATATTTTTTTTTTTTATCTTGACCAAGAGTTTATTGCATTTACGCTGAAGACTGTAATTACTATTAAAACAGTGTCTCTGGTGCATTATGATTTCAGAGTTGAACATTTTCCATGCTGGGAAATGCTGTGGTTATGCGCCTCTCATTCTCACTTACGTGTGGTGCATTCCAGCTAATAAAGGTGATTCGAGTGGTGGGAAACTCTGCCAATCATTACAGCATCAGCCCTCACTGTTCATTCACTCACTGACACATACTGTAAGTGTTCTCCACCACTCTACCACCCATTGCTTTGCATTACCAGCAGAAGCACTGGCTGGCCCACACACCACTTCATGACCAGTCTGCTCTCCTGGCTGCCCCAGACTGCCTTCCCAGCAGCGATCCGCTGCAGAACATTCCTTTATGTTTCCTATTTCCTTTGAATGTGGAAATAAATAGTTTCCGACCAGACAGGGATCACTAAACTGCTCTTAGAGCCATCATCAGAGCGTTGCTGATTATGGCCTCCAAGCCTGCATTTAAACAGGAACACAAAATCCATTTTTTGAACTGTTTATAGCATATGCTTCAACAGGATCGGAATAATTAATCTTGATGGAAGCCAATTTTTCTTAATCTTGTTTTATCATAGTATCTGAACAAGAGGACAAAACAAAATACTTTCTCTGTGACTTCTTTCAGAAACTTTAAGCACCTAGAAAAAAAATGATTACCATTATGAGAGTTGCTGGTTTGCCAACATCCTGCATGTTCTGTCTTTGGGTCAGACAACAGATGTATGTAGCTATACAGTATGATTACACTGAAATACCACAGAAGGAATGCTTTGAATATGCTCACATTATCCTTTGGACTCCAGAGAAGCAAATTTAGAAAAACTCACCAAATAGCTGGGCAGCACGGTGGCGCAGTGGTCAGCACTGTTGCCTCACAGCAAGAAGGTCGCAGGTTGGAATCCGACTTGAGGAGTTTGCCGGTTCTCTGCGGGATCTGCGGCATCCTCCCACCACCAAAAACATGCAAATTAGGTGAATTTGTTACACTAAATTGTCCATAGGTATGAGTGTGTGTGTGTGTGTGTGAATGACTGTGTCTGCGGTTAAGAAGATGAATGAATGATCCAGACCTGAGAGAGGACAGTGATGTAGCAAAAGGAGGACAACTGGACTAACTGGAATGGCTGACATAGCTTCTGCACAGGGAAGATGAATAACCTGGAGGTGATTGGAGAACCAGCTGGGGGTCGTTAGACTGCAGCAGGTGAGAACAGTAGATCACAACGAGAGTTTGAACCCAAACTTGATGTCAGGTGTGCGGGGGCCACGCTCCCAACACATACACATTCAATGAAATGAGAGGGGGGGGACGGGACGCTGGGACTGGGAGAGAAAACCGGAGAAATCATAAAATTCTGGGGAGTAGAGTTACGAGCAGGCCGTGACAATTCTGGTGAACTCTTAAGCGTATGGGTGTCAATGTGCTGGGCCTGTGATGAAAGCAGTTACACACAATGGATGGATGGGTGAATGGAAAATACAGCCACCAGGATTACAGCACATTCTACTTTCACGCATGTGACAAATAATCTGAAACATACGTCCTAAAATAAATATATTACCCCATCTGGAAATCTGGAAATAAACAGCACTTTAAACATTGCATTTATTAATGCCAATTGCAGCTATTAGAGCTGGCGTGTTACACCGCTCTGACAGTTTATGCAAACAAGCTGAGTGAATTTAAAAGGTTTTTTCATTTGCTCTAATGATTTGAATTCGGATTTTGTACAGCAACTTCAGAAGCTGGTCAGTAAACAAATGACATTTTGACTGCCCTTAAACTGTGTCATGACAATTTCTGAAATCCATCAACTCTAACTTTATCCAGTGATGACTGGGAGAGAGTTGGTATGTTTGGCTCGTGGCTCCACCATGAAAACAAACAATAAAGCTACATTTTTAGTTTGTAGAAAAATGAGAAAATTTAAATGGAATCTGATCAAAGACCATTCAGTCTTGTTAACTGAGAAGGAAAGAAAAATAAATCCAGATGGATTTGGTTTAAAAAAAACATTATTGCAAGCAGCTAGCATATAAAAAGGAAAGAAGAAAAATCTACAAAGAAGGGCCTGTGCTACTCAAATAAAATAAATACATTTAACTAAAATAAGATTCTAACCCATAGCTATTATCAATATGTATCAATATCAATATTATATGTTTAACTAAATTAAAATGACTATTTTATTTATATTGCTTATTTCATTACAAGGAAACGAAATTGGCTTTCCATTGAATGGCAGCATTCAAAGCAAGGATATAAGCATGAGGAAAATAGGAAACATCCCCACGACACAGGCGCGCACACAGACACACACACCCAAAACACAGAAAGAGAGAGAGAGAGAGAGAGACCATAAGCCTAAATTTGTTTTTGAAGTTCTAGAATAGAACAGTGATGAAAGGTCGTCGCTAAAAGCCATTATCAAAGTTTTTACGGTGATGCAGTATTATCCCAAAAGCCTTGAAGTGATTTCTTTGCTGAGGTAATATGCTACATTTTTGTATGCGTGTAGGCACTTAGCTGGCGCCATCCTATTGATTGTTTGGACGGTCCTGCAAATGTAGCATTAGAGCAGCCTAATCTGCTGGAGGTGGATGCATAAACCAGTTTGAACTGTGAAAGTTTTAGATTTTTATATATATTTTAAAATTAATAAAATACCATCCTTGTGATGTGGGTAATCTGATTATTGAAATGGTTTCTGACCTGCTCACTATGTTGACAGTTTGCAGTTCCCGGTGTGAAGAGATGCCCGTTTTATTTTTTGGAAGTTGGTGTGACCAAGTTGATCCACTTGAAAAGAACTAAAGTTCACATTTACTGTCATGCACTTAAATCATTCAGTTGTGAAACTTATAAAGGTAATCCAGAAACAGGGCCACATTATTGCTATTTCACCCACTCATTGGAAGTTCTGTTCCTGGCAGACAGCTGTTCTGCTGATTATTCCCAGCCCACCTCTTCCTTTTTTTGTTGTTGTTGCTAATGTTAGAGGTCATTTGTCTACCGTGTTTTGTGTGTACATAAACCTTTCCTTCCTGCCTGCCATGCACCCATGCCTTCAGGTTCTGCTTGTCTGTCAACAGATACGTAAATATGGTATTCCCTCTTTCTCTTCATGTGGTTATGACACTTCCAAGAAAGTCGAGTTGCCCGAGGGTTTGGCCACAGCATGACCATCAGCAGACCACTGCTGCGGTCAGAGAGGGAGACCATACTGAAAAGAGAACCTCCCGTGGATAGATGAGACGCAGCCTAAATCAATTCCCCATCTAACTTTATCTGTTAAGCAAAGCGTACCGAAGACCCGAATGAACACATTATTTTTCATATGTAATCATTCTCCATTACTGTTTATGTCTCTTTGGAATCTTTGAGTTTAGATCTGTATTTCAGAAGATCTTTAATTGTTCAATTTACTTTCCTGACATTTTTGGGAACTTTTTCCATAAGTAGACCCATCAGGGATTTCTTTTTTCTCCTACAGGAGTCAATGTGTTCCTCTGTGCTGTTTCCAGTCAGACAGACCCCAGATTAGAAAAATTTAGTTTTCATCAGTCTTTTACTGGTAGTGAACACATCATCTCAGTAATTTAATATGTAAAAAAAAAAGTGCTTCTATGTGGTTTTGCATTTCAACATGGTCTAGCAATGTCATGTATTCACACTCCAATGGGTCACTGTAAAATTACCCTCAGCATAAGTGTGTCTCATTAGAAAGGAAAACAAGTATAATTGGTGGTAAATGATGGTTAGATATTTACTGGAAGTCCTGTGTTTGCCCCTGGGCATCATTAATTCATATATATTGGTAGATGAAAGCAAATTAATTTAGGAATAGCTCATAGTTTCAGATATTTTTTTTTTTTTTTACAACCTGAGTCTTATTTTCCCAATGGTTATTATGATAATAATTTACTTAACAATTCAATTGCTGAGATCTGGGAAAGGTGACGACATTGGTTTCCAACAAAGTCAGCAGCACAAGCAGTCAGAGAATCATAACCCCGTCAGTCCCCCGCTGCGGTTTTCTCGTTTATGACCTCCAATTGTCCCTTGTAAATGTTCATTGTGCATAGAAACCAGGTTCAAATTCGACTCCGCCTTTACCACTGTTGCCTCGCTGGACTGTTGGGGCACAAGAAGTGCCAAAAAGCCAGACTTTGAATCACCCTCTTCCACTATTACCCTGCTTTACTATGAGCTCAGTCTTGAGCTCACAGTGATCAGGTCAAGCATCCCCCCCCAGACATCACAGCAACAACCCCCTCTGCCTACTCCCCACCACACCAATACAACCTCCTCCATACTTCACTGGGGATAATGCTAAAGGACAGCTGAGGATACTGTATAATGTTGGTGACAGTAATGCAATGAACTCGTAGTAATACACAGGGTTCAAGTCCCTGTTCGGGTGTTGGCTTTTTTAGGGCAGTGGAGTGGTTAGCACCGTCGCCTCACAGCAAGAAGGTACTGGAGTTGGTAGGATATCCGTGTGTCTGCGTGGGGGTTCTCCAGTTTCCTACCACCCCAAAAAACATGCAATTTAGGTCAATCGGCTAATGAGTGAGTGTGTACCTGAATGGTCGCCTGGCCCTGCAATTAATTTTGGGTGTACCCCGCTCTCTCCCATAGCAAACTGGGATAGGCTCCAGCAACTCCCGTGACCCGCAAAGTGGAAAAGTGGCAGAAGATGAATGAATGAATGAATGAATGAATGAAAACTGTGTGTGTGTGTGTGCATTGGATGCCTGATTTTGACTTCAACTTCATGTCAACTCGATCTTGACCTGACATTTTGATTTAATTGCAGGTTTGACATGTGTTTAAATGCAAAACGCGTGTATTTTATTTAGGGCAGGATATAAATGTTTAGCCAATGAAGTAATAAAGTAATTCTGACCAAAAACAGATTTAAGAGTCAGGTGATTCTTATGATGTCAAGATTACTCAAAAGTCATTAGATTTTCCAGAGGTTTTTATTTGGAGTGTGATTCATGTCAGCAAAACTACATGTTGCTGTTCTTTTTATATTCCTATTGTGGCATCAGAGGGCCCTAAATGATCTGTTTCACTTACAGCTTATGAATTCAAATTCCTGCCATAATCGCAAAGCACAACAGTGAATTAAAAAAGATATTAGGAACCATTGGCCAAACCCCCCAAAAAACCTGATGAGGAAATGTTTTCTGGGAAAAATGACAGCGAAGGCCAAAACCGGAGGACGAAAATGTATGAATATGTTTGTACAAAAATCTACCTGTTCCTTTTCTACAAACTTTAGCGTTCTCCAGTGCCTGTCTGTATCACACATTAGCCATTAGCCACATTCAGAGCTCACACACCCATGCACCACACACTTTTACGCAGGCAAGGCCATTCCTGTGAACAGCGCTAAGTGCCCCGTGGCCCACATGCCAGTGGCATCCTGGTGAGAGAGCGGGAAAACACACTTCTGTTTTAGAGGCTGCTGGCCTGTTTGCCATCTTTTCCATGGTAACCAGAGACTGCAAGAGATTAACTCAGTGGAAAATACTCTCAGAGATAATGATGGAGAACAACAACAAAGCAAAAATGTACGACTCAAGTGGAAACCCCATTGTCAAGTCCAGATTGTGTCATTTTTGAGGAAGCATACTTTACATTTTAAATCTGTTTGGATTTGATGGATTTGCACATAGGGAGGTTCCTTTTAAGAGTATTTCTAAACGTGTGGTGTATTTGTTATAGACTGGCCTTGGACCTTAGTAATTGCTTGCCAGAAGATCTCAGGTTATCAATCTGTTTTAAATATCTCTGAAAACCTGTTTCCATTGGAAAATAAACTTTAAAATTGATTATTATTATTATTGCTGCTTATTTGTTATGTTGGCATCGTGGGTGGAATGATGGCAAAGTTGGTCTGCAACGCATAAAATCTATCACCTTTGGTGATTCCCCAGCGTGCTCTCTAGTGTAATTTCATTTTGTCCAATTGTTTATTACATTATAACCACAAATATTATCATGCTCACATCATTCTCAGGTGAGCTGTCTATCACATAAGCAAAGAGTAGCATGCTAGTGAGCAAGGCAATGTTATGAGTATAAGTACAGGAAACTTGACACATGCCAAACATCAGCATGCTCGCAGTGTTCTTCGGGAATGTTCAAATGCTAATAGGACAGTCGCATTTTTCTCAAAACACCGCTGCACCTATAAATAGCCACACAAACCCGCAACAAAGCAAAATGCATGACATTAAGTGACAACAACATTCCTACCAGATCCGTGGTCTAGACTATTGCTATTAATGAAAACAGCACAATTTCCTTTCTTTGGAAATAGATAAGTTACAAAACATAAAATAAACAACAAAGCAGACGTGTATGATATAAGGGGACAGTTATTTCACCGCCTCAGGCAGAGGCACCAGGAGATCCAAATATCTCATGAGGAGAGCTCGTGACTCACAACTGAACTGCAGGTGAAATATTGTGCAACCAACATCAAACACTTAAGGCTTAACCACTGAAACCATTTATAATGTGTGGTCCACTAACCAGAACCGCATAGCAACCCAAGATAAGATTAGACAGCAACTCCGAAAATGAAAACTTCAGAAATAAAATACAGCGTGGAAAACGTGGTGCATCTGATGACAAATGTAATTAACTCTGAAACTTTACAACAAGTGGAACAACTAATATGAGCATTGTTTTCATCATGACTACACTGCAAATTAGTTATAAGGGATTTTTCTTGTGAACTTAAACTGAATCATGTTTCCAACAAATAATAAACTGAACTCAAAGACATTTATTTATTCACATTAAAGATACGCTGTATCTCACTTTTAATTTCAAGGCAGTTGATTAATTCTTTCATTATTCAAAGAAGGTGAAAACAAACATTTTCAAAGTGACCTCATCGTTTGTTTGTTTTTTTTGGCTTGGTGATCAGAGTTTTACGAGCGATGGTAGCGTTTTATCGGTGATGACAATAGCTCTTATAATCCTACATTATTTAGAGTATATCGTTCGGTGCAAGAAAGATGTGAAAGCCAGATTAAAAGCCTGCTGCCAGAATCTGCTTCCTCTTTCTTTATGGTGTATTTTTGCCCTGTTTATTGTATAGGGGTGAGCCTGGTAGAGTACACTGTAAGCACAGTAGCAGCACAGCGAGCTATCTTTACTTTGGGTCCACGCCACTGCAGATTGTAGCTGCTGAGTAAGCGCTTCTTTGCCGCGCACTCATTTGGGACAGTAAACATGAGGCACAAACAAACACAGTCAACGCTCCTTTCATGCAACACATTAGATAAACAGCGATGCAGGCTGCTGCCTCTTGTCTGTTGACTTTGCCCGATGCACCCGTTTCCCCTGCACAATTATTTAAGCAGTGTAGAATATGAGCATCTCATTTGACCGTTTATTCGAGATGTTTTTTTGAAATATGTGGTCGTTTCCTAGCAATGATGCAAAATTGCCTGCTGAACAGTTCATTCTTAGAAATGAACACACTGCAGTCCTCTATTCTGTGGGACCCGCGATGCTGTTGCACCTGAACTTTATAAACTGTACTAAAGTTGAAACTGCATTCCTACGGGTGCATAGTTCATGGTCTACTTCACATCATAGTTCATAATGGGCAGGAGGCAGTAGCATCATGTGTCCCATCCTAACAATGCATGTAGTGTTTAATAGCATCAGCTGCAGTTTCTTTTAATTAATTGTACCATCTCTGGCTCTCTCTCTCTCTCTCTGTCTCTGTCTCTCTTTCTCTCTCTTCCCTGATAAGACTTCATTCTCATGCAGTTGGCATTCAAATGTTGAATACATTGCACTGCCTGGAAGCTCGTATTAGCTACAACATTGTCAGGAATGTGAAATTAATATGTTGTTTTGTGGATTACTTCATCAGGAAATGTCAAGATCAAAGGTCAAAGTCATCCAGAATCATGGGAAATATTGATATCCATTCACTTTAATAGTCCCTGTGAATGGCCACAGTTCTTTTCCAACTATTGACTGCGTAAGATTTCAGGAAAAACGCTGCTATACCTATATATTGTTATTACAATAGCATTGCCGGGACAACTACAGAAAACATTTTTGATACCTGTCTGATGGACTATTTTCATCTTATCTTTCTTTGTCAAATGTATTTGATTCAAGGTGAAAACAAAAACCCGTAAATATGTTTCATACTAAACGATGTTATGAAATCAATGGTATGAAGGGAGTATTTTTCTACCATGTCAACATAATCCAACATTCTTCCTCTTCTGTTGGGTTTTATTGCAGTTTGCTTCCATGTGTGTCACCATCTGGTGGTTCTAAACGTAGCTGCTGCTGTGGATTATGGAAGACACTCATGATGACTAAATGGGAAGACAAATAATATACAAGGGATGTCTCTGACAGAGCTTTGATTGGAAACATTAGTGAACATTATTCATTAACATGGTGATGATGAGTGAAGGTGATAGTGTTGCATTGATATTACATCTTGCTTTTACAGGTGCAAGAAGAAGAATAACATCTTAGTGAGTTGGGGACTCTTGCAGGCTAGAATACAAGCCTCATTATAATAAATATTGTATAGTTTATGCTCAACGTTTAAGACAAAAAATGGATAAAGCCTTCCATTCATACTCTGCATCCATTGAATCTGTATTCGCGCACATTTGAAGCTTTATTGATATGGACAAAACAGAGCAGTACAGTTTGAAGTCCCTGGGGGCGGTGTGGCCATTCTACAAGCAAGACAAAAAAAACCTCTCCATCCACCTGCCATGATGCATTAAATGGCCTCACAGCTCAACGCAGAATGCACGGCTGCCTGTGATATTGCTGCTGTTTATTTACTAATTACATCATTATAACATTTTCTATCATAGTTTACATTTGTATTGTCGTTGAAATCGTTGACTCTTTGCGGCTCTCTTGCGGACGTATTCATTCTATCACTAATCTCACATGGGGCTAGAATTACTGACATTATTTGACCAAAACAAAACATACACTCACAATTTAAATATGTCATATCACTGAGATTTATAAGGAGATTTTTAGCATTTAGACTTTAGAGGTTGTTTCTGCTGTTTCCACATCTAGGTCCTGACCCCATATATATTAGCAATGCCAGCCCTGAATATAAAAATACAGCTCATATGTCCATGGACGGATTCAACTCCAGTCAGTAAACTCATGATGATGTAGCATCTACTTGAAATAGAAATGATCTTTACTTTGTTTAAAGTGCTCGGAAAGTGACGTCCAGAGTTGCTAACTTCTCCTCCAAATGAGCTTGGTTGTCTGCATCACCCTTGATACGACACAGCTCCAATGCCCAGAAGAGTTTCCCCTAAATCATTTCAGAAACCTCACTAGAGAAAACAAGGTGACCACATCAGCTGCTGTGGAATTCCAGGGATCCCTCTGTTATTTCTTCTCTCAAGGTCACATGTGACTCACTGCTTTGACTGGCAAAACGTTAAATGCCGGGCATAGTCCGCTGGAACCCTCATTCGTTTTTTTTTTTTATGTCTGTTCTCTTTGCTGCTCTGTCCAGATTTATCTCTGTGTCCTCAATCACCAGTCTCACACCCCTTTGTTCTCCTCTTCATTCTAATCAGCCTCTGCGCGCCACATGTCCGCTTTCCCTATACTTGTCTGCTCCAAATTGATCATTTCAGTATCCTGCTGAGGCTTTTTCATATAGAAAAATAAAGACTTGTCCACTGTGATTTTCATCTGAGGGGCCCAGGCGGTGTGAGATATGAAATATCCTGAAACAAGAACTCTGAGGCGGACCGCAGGAAGAGGGAGAGGAGAAAAAGAGAAGGTCAAGAACCTTAACAAGCGTTCTTCTCTGTCTGCTGTACAGAAACATACACTATAGTGGTGTGGCCTGGGTTTCCGGAAAATGTTATGGTCACCATAACTTGCAAGAGTAAAAAGATTTCCTTAAATGAGACCAAAGTTTATATGGCCTCATAGTCAACATGAATAAAACATTTGTCCACCTGTAAATATTAAACTCTCGTTACCCTGAACCTGTCGGGGGCAAATCTCTCCTAGAAACCACAGCAGCATGCAAGTAAGCTGCAACAGCAAACACATTCAGAATTGAACTTGTATGGATGCCTGGAATTTCTTATGACACATTTATTTAAAAGAATGAAATATTTGACTTATTGGCCACCCTGGAGTCGCAGCGAGGGGGTCGAGGGGAATGGCTGTCATACGGTGCAGAACTCTGGTCTGTGGTCAGGTTTATGCAACTTTTGGTTTAGGTTAGGGAAATGTTTTGTGTAGCAGATGTTGTTCCAGAAAACAAATGAAATATATTGTGAGTGAATATTTTACTATGTTCTCTGTTGACATTTTGCAACTTTGCACAAACTTCCACGAACAAGATTTCCTTAATAAGCTAAAAGAAACCATTATTTAATATTCCCCCCTAAAAAAATACTAATACAATTATATATAGCTGGAGGAGGTGTCTGGGGAGAGGGAAATACGTAAATCCCTGCAGAGACTGTTGCTTCTGCAACGCGTCTCTGGATAAGCGACGGAGGATGGATGGATGAATTAAACCCCTGTTCCACCGGCCTTATGTGGGCTGGACAGTGGTGGCTCCCTTGCAGTCGTTCATTTTGACTGGCCCACCAGTATTTAGTTAGTTCAGGAGGAGGAATACCTTGGCTAGATCTTCTTAGGGTCTTTGGGTTTTAAGTTGGTCCCATGTGTTGACTCAGTAAAGGTTGTCTTATGTTTGATCTCTCTTGCACGAAGGTTAAGAGAACATACATGTCATTTAGGAGACAGGGTTGAATGGGGTGCTCCAAATCAGTGTGTCTTTTTGACACACCAGAATGTGTGTGTTGACATTGCTAATAAAGATGTATATTTTGTGTGTTACAAATATCTACATTTTAAAAAAAAAAAAAAGAGCCATGTGGGAGCTTTTCTAAATTTGGCCACAATTTTAGTGCTTTGCTCTAATCAGTGTGACAGAAGCAAGAATCAGAGAGACAACGCTTCCTGCCTGCCTCATCATATCCTGTCCTTCACAGGACAAATTCTTTATCTCCCAACAAGCCCTGTGCCTGGGGTGTTATTGTTGAATATACCACCCAGTAGGCCTTTCCAATCGAACATCCAGATGCACTTCATCTGCCACACCCTTTGGATGTTGGTTAGTGAATGCCAACACTTTGGTTGAGTCAAATGAAATCAATCACAACTCAAGTCATTTGTAATAATATGGCCCAAAACCGCCATTTCTTTATAGTTTACTTAAACATGTGTGACATAACCTCCACATGCACAAGATACCTAACCACAACAACAAACACAGGCTTCCTCTTCCAGGCTGGATAGAAATGTAATGGGTTCAAGTAAACACGAACCCATTTTTTTTTAATAACGGACAAAGACAAGAGGTACATTAACGTTGGTTATTGTTTCTTTTAGCTTAGAATATCAATATATACTCAACAGGAATTAAAAGTGAAATGGAAGAAGAGACCATTCACTGTAATGCATTGAAACATATTCAGAAGGAGCATTTACAGTAACCTTTAATGGGCCGTAAAAGTTACCACCACAGGCATGCCAGATATGTTCAACTCAACAGGGACCTAATGAAACTCACGACCTATTCCACATCATCACACGGAGAAAGACATGGTGTTCAAAACCCTTTAAGACAATAACACCTCGAAAATTGTTCACTTTTGAGTTGCTTTCATGATACATTCACCCTGGTTGTGCAAAGTGTACATTTATCTGTCAAGAGAGTGTCAGGATTCTGTGCTTTTCCTTCTTTTTTTCTTTGAAAGGTGAAAAAGTACAATCAACAGAACAACGATCAGTTCCCTTTTCCTTTTGTTCTTTTATAAAAATCTGTTATGGAAATGAGTTGGCCTCAGACGGGAAGGGTGTTATTTAACACACACAGACACACACACACACAGAATATAATAAGCCCATGCACACACAATTTTGACAAAGACGCAACCAGACAATACTGTACACCTATGTACATAGTCGTTACCATGGATGTGAGCAATATGATAATGATGATGGTGTAGTGTGCAAACAATACGGCCAAAGCATTACAAAGAACTTATGTCTACATCTTTGCGGTTAGATTTGAATGATTCATCACTCAGTAATTTGATTCCATGGTGCGTATCGTTCATGCGGTACACTGCAAATATAAATAGACATATAAATGTACTTTATGCAATTAGATCAACAAATAAGTTCAAGCCCAAACGCATGTAATCATTGCGCTATTGTGTTAGAGCAGCTGCGACTGAGGTTTTAAATGCAGTTGAGTGGCTTTTCAGAATAAATCAAAATGCTGCATTTGTTGGTGACAGGCTGAAACCAGCTAATGAATTATGGACACACAGCAGCTCAGCAAGAGTCCATTTCTTTTTGTGTTTTCTAGATGTGTGTGTGTGTGTGTGTGTGTGTGTGTACCTCTCAACACCCGCATTTTCATTTCTTGTAGACCACGTTTGGAAGTCTCGTCACAAGCATGTGTTTCTGTGTGTGTGCGCGTTTGACAGAGTGCACGTACAGCTCGCGCTCCACCTTTATTGTGGTGTATCCTGACCTCAACACTGAAAAGAAAAGCCTGTGTGTGTGTGTGTTTTGTGTTTTTGTATGTATGCCTGTGTGTGTATGTTCAGTCATCCTGTGGTGAGCTGTGACCTCACCGCTAAGATTTCCCTCACATGCCTCACAGACCTGTAAGTGGGTGTGTGTGAGCTTTCTTTAGCGATGTTGAGACCTTGTGCTCAAATATCAGTGGGTTGTGACATTTTATCATGCCTCTGCATGAGCTTGGTGAACAGTTAAAAAAAGGACCAGAGGAAAAATAGATTTGTTTTAGGGCCTTTGACATCATGCATTGAAATCCCAGCAGCGTGGGAGTGACATTCGGTTTACTACGCGAGTTGTCCATCCTGGATTTTGACCACTGTGTGGGCGTGTCTGTGGTTCAGATCTTACTGAAATTATACTATCATGCTATTGTTCTCACTCTTTTGGATGATTTTGGAACATGTAAAACAGACAACTGAAGAGAGGAAAGGTGGACGTTTTAGCGAGTTTCAAACTTGAAATGTCACCAGTCAAAAGTCACTAATGAAACAGATCTGGTGCCGGAACTGAAAATATACAGAACAAAGAACGTGTGTCAAGAATACCAAGTGTTCTATTTCCCCCAGCGAGAACATGCTTTTTGTTGGTTCAAAAGACCAAGATCTGAAATTGACTTTGCTGAAAGAGACAAAGTAATTTTCATGTTGATGAGTCAATGAAATAGCTGTGAGAGTCAATCAGAACTTTCAGGATCACGCAGCGTATACTGTTTTTAATGTGTTTGTAACGTGCTCTCTGCTTTAGGAACCATCAGACAGACTCTGATGATTCCCAGTATTTCGGCCTTTGATTCTCAGTTTGAGCGCCAAGTTTTCCAACGAATGATTTTGGCTGGTCTGAACAAACAGCTGTCAATGATTGTTTTAATATAGTGTCAAACCAGGACCTCAGACATTGATTTTGGAAAATATTTCTTAATTCAAGCTGATTGATTAATGCTAGCCGATTTGACACACTATTTGTGCGTTACAGAATGTGACACATGTAAATACATAAAGATGAACATTATACACATTGCAAGAGTTACATTTAAGACATATGGAAATAATTATCACAACATTGTTTGAGCAGTTTTTCAAGAGGAAATGGACAAGCAGACAAGTTTTTGGCTCTCATTCTCCTTAAATATTCAAAACTCACATCACCACCAAAGAGACACATTTTATACGTGACGCTTCTTTATTTCCTGAAAACTCTCTTATGGTAGATTCTTATTTTGTTAGTATGCTGTGTTGTAATAGCCAATGTCTCTAAAATATCGTCATTATTATTGGTCTCCGTAGAGAGAATGTGTGTTTTCCATCCGATTCAATTCATCAATCAGTCCATGTCATTCTATGATCACTGGATACACCTGATATCCCCTTCTAATTATAGCCCTCAACATTTACACAAACGCTGAGTCCCCTCCCCCCAAAAACCTGAGAAACATTGTGAAATACAAATAACATCCTAAACCATTCAGTTAAATTGTAACTATTGTAATTTCTGTAAATGTATTCCAATTCTGTATTTCGCGACAGAGGCACATCTAAAAAAAAAAACAAAAGGCAAACCAATGCAACTAAAGACATTTTGGAACGATCAAACACTTGATTTGATCATGGCTTAATTAAAGAGGTTCATTGGTAACAGGTGATAAGATCACATCCTCTGGCCTGAAGAGGAAAAGGACTGTTCAGACTGTTCAGAGCCAGCATCTGTGATGGTGTGGGGTGAGTGTTAGTGACCATGGCATGGGCCATGTGCACCTCTGGGAGGAAACCAGCAATGCTGAAAGCTGCATGAATGCAGCTTCATTGTCTTGTTTAGTCCAACAAGACAATGAAGCTGCATTCTGGCAGCAGAGTGACTTTGGAGTAAAATGCTAGTCTGGCCTTCCTGGCCTGCAGTCCGGGTCTTCCCTCCTCTATGAAAATGTGTGGTTCTCCATGAAGCACTAAAGATGCCGACACTTCAGACTGTTGAGTAAATGAAATAATATATCAATAATATATCAAGCAGGAATAAGAAAAGAAAAAATCCTCTGTTTGAAGATACTTGCTGTGTTTTCTAAAAAAGAAAAAGAAAAGGTGATGTAACAGAATGGTAAACAGCACTCGTCCCTGTCCCAACCGGAAAGCATGTATTTATAAGAACTCCAATAAAGTCTGTCACATTAAATAGATTGTCATCCTCCTCTATTCCATTGTTGATAGATCAAAACCGTGAATGGTGATTAGACTCCTGGCATTCTATCTGTAGTGACATTTTATGTGATGGACTAACTTTTATTATTTCATATGGATACAAAGATAATTTTAAGAAGTGAGAATAGGCAGAAACACTGCACTGCTACGAGGTGGGTGGGCACTCTCCCTCTCCCCCCCCCCCCCCCCCTCTCTCTCTCTCTCTTTCCCTCTCTCCCTCTCTCTCTCTCTCTCTCTCTCTCCCTCTCTCTCTCTGTACTGTATAAGTACAGGTCTGTGATGGAGACCCCAACACACAGCAGCTCAGCTCACCAGTGTAGATGAGACCCCGGATGGCGACATTCACTCCTGCCATGAAACTGATAGTGGTGAGTAGTCAGGTTATCTGCAGCGCTCCTTTCGCTCCTCTGCTCTGCTGGAGCTCTGAGATTCTCCTTTCTGGCGCTCTTGAATGATTCGTCTCTGAGCAGCTCCTGCGAGCTGCGTGGATTATTACTGCGCTGCTTGCGGTTTGGGATACCGGAGGCGGTAATGCGCGATCGTCTCAGTCCAATTATATAATCATGAAACACGCAACGTTCGCTTCTATCCTCTGAGCTGTTTGCGTCTGTGTGCATCATTGCGGTTACGTCCACGGTAGTACAGGTGTCGATGATGAGTTTATTCCATTTTACGCACGGCGTGCCGTCAAATCGCTTTTTTGGAGATTTGTTGGCAGCTCAATCGGGAACTTTACTGGTAAAAAAAAAAAAAAAAAAAGGAAGGATATTATCGTGTTATCCTTTGGGCTGGCAGGAGAGCTAGATGGTACCTGTTTTACAATGTGAAATAGAATATGCATGATGCGTAATTGTAGACTTGATTAAGGCTTCACAATTTGCATGCATTTTTCCATTGGGAAATCATGAAATCATGCCTGGTTGCATTTTCTACTGGGAAATACTAGCAGGGAATGGATGACAAACACACCGTAACACAGTTTGTTAAGGCTGGCACAATTATGTTGCAGACAGAATAACATAATGCGCAAGACTGGAGACCAGATTTGACTTTTTCTGTGATTTTCGAGGCTGCATTTATGGTTGAAGTACTTTTAAATGTTTAAACTACTGTGATATGTCCAGCTCCTCTATGGAATGTGGTGTCTCAAAGGCCTTTATAAGCTTATAATGTGTCCCCCTCACATTTATACATGCATTATACATGTAAATATATAGTGTAATCATCAATGAGTAAAAGGTTGATTGTGGTCATGTTTGTTGTGTGTTGTGTGTTTATGTTCATTGCTTCACAATTATTAAAATGAATGACATTTCTCACTTTTAAAGGAGCAATAATTGCCCATCATAAACCAGATAAAACCAGTGCTAATTTGTTAATTTCTGATTAAAAAAAATGTTTTATTACCCTGACAGGTTTTGAATATGATCATTTTAATATGTGGATCAGGGCAGGGACAGTTCTGCCTGTTGCACCAAAACACAGTGTCTATGTTTGACTGTGTGACGAGCACAGCAAGCCAGTCATTCTGTTTCTAGGATATGTTGCTGATTATTCTACAAAGTAGGTGTTAAAAAGAAGTGAAATACAAATGTATGTGTGTGTGTGCATGTTTACTTTCTGCCATCATGATATGAGACACTGTGACCGAGTACAACCTCGGTCACAGTGTCTCTTGTGCTATGCAGTCAGTCATGCAGCCACTCTGTCAACCTTGACTGTCATCACCCAGCCCTGAGTTCACTCTGGACCCAACTTGATGCCTCATACCTTTGATTATGTGTCCAAAACAATGCCTCGCTGCACCTCCTGCACCTGTGTGCTCCTCCTGTTGCTTCCCGCTGACACATTGGTTTGCCTCTTGTCAGCTGAAAACACACATTTGCTGCGTGGCTTCTTCCTCAGGACCATGCGAGTCGGATAAATGTTTAAAACTAACTAAAAGGCACTGATTACACAAAAAGTACGATGTTGTCATTTGCATGTCGTTGGAAAGTCAAGCACAGTGTCTTGGACGATAAAACTACACACATGAATGGATTCTAGACAGCAGGTAAACACTGAGGTATGCATGCTTCAGTGATTTCAATGCATGGCGGTGCACTGGAGTGCAGCCTAACACTTTTAGCTCAGAGGTGAAAGTGAAGAAAAAAGCCTCATCTGATTACCTAGGAAATAAAATGTTCGGGTCGAGTATTCATTCAAATGCAACAGTCCTTCCGTGGGTTTTTTTTTTGCATTTGAACAGAAGTTTGGAAATAGGAGTGATGATCTTTGGTAAAGAAGTGAGGTCCAATTGTGCATAATAATGTCACGATGTGACTGAGAAGAATTATCATCTACCACCTCTTTAGCTTCTGCCACCCCCTGCTGTGGCCGTTGACACTGGCTTCGCCAACTTCCCTAAACCTGGCAGCGGTTCACAAGCAGTTAGGAGAAGTTGCAGCGACGTCACTGTGCCAAACAGACAAGACATTATTTCGTTTTTATTTTTCTAGACAAACATTGAAGAAAGCAAAGATTATCTCTGCATGTGGCTTCCACGCTCCCCACTTCCCCTTTTCCATCAACAGTAGAGCTGATAGCAGAAGTGTGAACGTATGGTTGTGCATGCACGTGGCACAGTTGTGGTGAACTCATTGATCCAATGTCAATTTGTGTGTGTGTGTGTGTGTGTGTGTAGTGTTGAGTGATTATTAGTGCACAGCTGTGGTGTTATTGTCAAACCTTCATCCTTTAGCTGTGTTTAATCTGTATGACTCATATTTAAAGATGCAAACCTGATATATTCAAATTCACGTCAAAAGACATTTTGACATTTCCATGTCATTTCTGACATGGAAATAATTACAAATCCAAAGAAATCTTCTGTAAATGTTTAAAATATTCAAGCCTGTTTTGACGTCTACTTTGCCACACTGTATGCAGCACTAAGTGGTAGAAGTACTCACATTCTTCACTCAAGTCAAAGTAGTAGTAGTAACAAAAATACAATAAAAATACCTGTAGAGGTAAAATCTTACATCTTCCTTTTTAGTTGAAGTCAATCTCGTGTAGTCTAAGTAATATTACAGTATCAATAGTATTGTCAGCAGTAGTAAAGTCCCATTATTAATATACATGAACTCATTATATTGTTCATGTTGACACGTTCATGCTCACGTAGCATTTAGCTAATTTACCTGCCAATGCCTTAATTACAGGAGAGAGTTCAGTGGTGCTCAAACTAGGGTTCAAGCAGCTCCACAGACTCACACTGTTTTATTCGCTCATCACATCTTTCTATATAAATTCAGTCTTTACCAGTACTGAGTTATCAATAATCTGTGGGGTTAAAAAAAAGAAAAAGTCCAAAAATAGATAAAGATTTTTCCAAAGCCCAAACTAGCATTTTCAGCAGCAAAACAAACAAATGTTTGGGAGCCCAGTTTCAATGAATGTTAGGTATTTTTGAAGCCCTTCATGTTTGGGTTGATTGGAGTTTATGGAGTAAACATTGCATCAAAGACTGTGAGTATACTGATGCAGCGTGTGCCATAGGAACTCTGTCTTTATGAGGAAAAAAGACTTTCCTTATTCACATGATGCCACACACACACGCACACACACAAACACATGCAATTCATAGAGCTGGAATCTCCCCTTAGACCACCTGTGCTCGACTGTTAACTGAAGCCATGTGCCTGGTGGGTTAGTTAGTGTGGTGTGGTTTGGGCCTGATGTATCACGCTCTTCTCCTATCATGAATTTAAAACTGACCACAGGCTCCTCAGAAAGTGATTTTCCTCTTTACATGCACATCGGTTAAAGCTCTGTGCTTCAACATTCTTCGATGCATGGCAGGTAAATAATGGTGTTGTGGAGTAACATTTGAATAGTTATTAAATGTAATTATTTGGTACAGTTGCAATCTGCTTACGGGTCTCCTTTTTTTGTCCTAGAGCCTGAATCTTTTTCCATTTTTCTTGTGAATTCATTTTTTTCTGTCGTTGCAAAACGCTCTTCCCTCATAATACAGTGTCTGGTTTTTGTTGCTCATGGTCAAGCTGTCTGATTATCTTTTTTTGCACCATAACTACTGTGTCATCAGCGGAATGCATCTGATAAAGCGTGTCATGTTGACATCAGCCAGCCTTTGCGCTCATGCAGCTCTCAGCTCTCAGTTATAATCAT
Organism: Brachionichthys hirsutus; assembly: GCF_040956055.1. Lineage (NCBI taxonomy): Eukaryota > Metazoa > Chordata > Actinopteri > Lophiiformes > Brachionichthyidae > Brachionichthys > Brachionichthys hirsutus. Next base: position 10,188,211 of record NC_090899.1, read on the forward strand.
TTACATAGCAGTTGCCCTGCTTTGCTTGGTAAGGTAGGGCATTGTCATTGCTCGTACCTTCAGCCATCACTTCCTGTTGGCTGGCCGTACGCCATGCGCCTGCAGCTGAGCTTGGCTATTATGCTAACGGTGTAATTACTGCTGTCAGTAGCTGCTAGCTGCTGTGTAATTTGGTTTTTCCAGTTTTTAAGGGAGAAGAAGGGTGAAAAGTTCAGTGTTAATTTTTGTTGCTGTTAGATAGTTTTACGCAAACCACCAGACATCCTCCCTGTAAATCCACTCTTCAAAGGTTGACAGGTTGGAAAATTTGTATTTTTATATCTAGATTACAGAATATGGTCTAATTCAGACAAAATCGTAATTTAAAATATTTTGTCTATGTATGGCATACAATAGTTTAAAGTAACCAGACCATGCAAAGATCGTTTCACAGTTAAAATGATCAATTTATTCCGGACTTAATAAAATACGTTGAGTGTTAACTTACAGGCTTTCAGGCATAGGCTACAGTCAGATTGCCTTGGTGGTTTCGGTCCCTCCATCAACAGGAGTATAAGCATCTGGCCCCTCGACCAGTCTCTCAGAACAGAAGAATCCTCTTTGATGAGAGGCGAAACGTCTTCAATCAAACTTGAAGACGTGCTGATTCTTCGGTTTTTTGCTCTTTGTGATTTGCCATGAACTTGAAGACTGAGAACCTACACAGACAATCCGATCTTGATTTGCTCAGGCTTGCGTGACTGAAGCCATTCCAGCTCAGCCTGACTATAACCGATACTTAAGGTCAAGTAAAAAATGCAAATCGTACCCAGTTTACAAGGAACCCGGGTAAATCTCTGTCAGTCCCTCGGAACATTCTCAATATTCCTCCATTGATTGGTTGTGGCCTTAAGGCTTAATAACATCTGTATTCTTAATTTGAAAAGCATGACTATGATTATGTGGGCCACCCACGCTCCTAACGAACACATGTAGCCTTGGTCCTTCTCAGCTCACCGTGGATGAAAACCTTCCATCAAATGCAGTGCTCAGAGGTCAATGGGAAATGCTGGGAAAACCGCTGCCGTTTGAAGCTTCGGTTCCTAAAACGGTGCAAAACCCATTCATCTATTTTTACGAACTATTCATGTGACATCCACTGCAAATGCAGGCAGAAAGGGAGGATGTGAAGTTAAACCTGCACTTTTGTCTCTGGTGTGTTCATTCTTTCATGTTGATAACACTTTAGAGAATGTCCAGCGCAACAAACCAGGGAGACGCAAATGTACTTCCACATATATATGAAAAACAACGACACGTGAACTGACAACGTTTGCCATGCACACAAAAATACTTCGTACTATGGTACTGAACAAGTAATGAACATGTGCAAATACTGTGTGTAACACTATGTCACACACATGCTGTGTGTTGTTCCTGGTACTTATTAGATGCACGTAAATACACATGCACAGGAAAGAAGTCGATGTTGTTGAGCGGGTAAACAGTTGAACTGAAGTTGGTGAGCGCTTTCTATTCTGGCAGCGACGGGGAAACCCCAGTAACCCCCCAATAGTTCTTTGTATGAAGTGCAGCCAGGAAAGGTGCATGCAAAGCAGACAGCAGCAGCACTCGCTAATGTGCATACGTCTCTCTCTCTCACACACACACACACACACGCACACACACACACACACATGTTTATACAAATTCTTTGTATTTTTTGGATGCTAAATAAATTCTTTCATTTATGATGATGCAAACCTGAAGGAAAGCCGAAAACCGCATACAAGTATGCACACACATACACACACACACACACGTTCATACATACAATGCAAGTATGGCCTATTGTTTGTTTGTACAAGCACTGGATATGTATTCCAGCCAACGGGAAAGTCCACAGAGCCAATGGCTGAGGGCCTGCAGTGTGAACAGAGCCAGATGTGTGACATATGGTCTGCATGTGGACTCGACCAGCTGCATGGCTGCGCGTCAAACATGATCAGCAACAGATAACTTGGACTCAAGTTCTGGCTAAAACTGTTCAATTCCTGCTGTGGCTTTGATAGGCTGGTTTGCATCTTGAGGCGGTAGCTGCATGTTAAGCTCACCACTTCATATTGTGTCCATATGGATGTGTTATAATGATTGAGAACAAAGGACTGCTTGGCTGTGGCATATTCTTGCCTCGGGGTGGTAATAACCTGCTTTAGAACAGTAACGTAAATCACATGTGCATCCACTGGCACAGGTAGGGAACCGCTGGTAAAGGCCACGCATGTGTTTCTTATTTTAGTAATTTTTTTTATTTATTTTGCAGAAAACTGGCATCACTGAAAAATTTGACCTCATTTAAAAGCTTTTCTGCGACCCGGTTTGGAAAATGAATGGATTAAAAGCTTTTAAAGGAGTTGAAATCTTTGCGAAAATGGAATATATGGAATTATATGGAAATAGATGTGAACCTATAATAAAGACCAAGTCAGTGAAAGATCAAGCTGACGGAATGTAGCTTCAGAATTTGAGGCAAAGGAAAGGAGTGATGTCGCCTCCTGCAAACACATTCAACTTGAGTTATTGTTTGAAAGGTTGACCCCCATGTTGACCCCCATGTTGACCCCCATGTTAAAGCTCTGCTGAAATGTTTATTCGGACTTCCTGAGCTGCTCCTCATAAAGCAGGGGGAAACGCTTTAGGACTGTTTCCTCCAGGAAATTCAACTTTAAAGCGCTGACATTTCTTTCAACTCTTTCTTACTGGAAGCGCTGGCTTGGCGAGTTACCCAAAATCTAATAAAAAATATTGAAAATTTTGGCCAAAGAGGATCTGAGCACGAGATGGCTTTCATTAGATTTTGTCATTGCTGTTGACTCAGTGTTAACCTTCTTCTTTTCTGCAGCTCTTCACAGCTTCTCTTTCCTTGGCCATCCAGCAGCAGGCCATACCTCCGAAGTACCAGTATCGCAACCCTGTGACATCCGACTTCCTGTTGTGCGACCAGTGCCCGCCTGGTACGACTGTGAAACGACACTGCACTGCTGACACACCCACAGAGTGCCAGGCCTGTCCTGAGAAGCATTTTGCTGAGAACTGGCACTGGGGTGATGCATGTCAATACTGCACCTCGGTACGTATTCAGCCTGTTTTCCTCTGTGCATTTGAACAGTCTGACTCATGAGAATCAATGAAATCTTCCTCATATCACAGTCATCCTTCCTCAATATCCTTCCAAATTTGATGATATTGTTAAATATCTCATTTTGAATGTGCTTATTGTGATACTGGTAGTTTTTGTTTTGTTTTACATCTGATATTCTGTTGATATTGCAGTTAATATTTCCACCAGGAGTTTGTTCTGGTATGTAATGTGTTCCATTTGAATGCTAAAGAAGCTTTTGAATCAGCAGCATGACCTGTTTTAACTATTCATGACTGTAAATTATTATGTTCTCTCCTCACATATAAATAAACATTCGAATCTTTATTGTATTTTGGCGTGTACATGCTTAAGGTGTGTGTAATGGTGAGGGTTTTGTGTGTGTGTGTGTGTGTTTTGTTTTAGGTGTGTAAGGAGAGGCAGCTTGTCAAACAGCAATGCAACAAGACCCATGATCAACTGTGTGAATGCGCTCCAGGTTTCCACCTAGTGGTGGAATTTTGCATCACACACAGCACCTGTCTTCCTGGCTTTGGGGTCGCAGTTCTAGGTAAAACTGAGATTATTGTTGAGTTTATTATGATTAGCATTGATATTGGAAACTATGCTTGCATCGCTATACTTGTCTTACTACTTTATACTTTACAAATAAAACCAAATAATGATTTGGGCATCCAAACTGCAACTGGAAAATTCACACAAAACTGCTGGCACATTGCAAATTCTGTTGGATTAATGCTGCCACTAAAGTTTAAGATAAATGGTAAGCATATGTGTGGTTTAACGGGGTATGCAGTATGTTCGGAACATATGCGTTTTCCAGTCATTTACATCCCATCATCTATATTCCATCTTTTCTTTTCTCTTCCCATCCGCTCTTCCACTTTCTCACCAGTTTATTTCCCAATATTGTTGACTAGCTCTCACATACAAAAGAGTCTGCTTCATAGAATTTGGTTTAATTCTGCAGTTCACTGTTTGAAGCACAAATGTGACTTTTTTCTTCACGATGTCCGTAAATCATTTCATGCAATTTAACTTTTAAATCACAAAGCAAAAATATTCTCAACCCTTCCATATATTTATCTCTATACTCTATAATCAAACATTTGAACGGAAGTCAGGGTGGAACAGAGCTGATTGATCACACCAGATTCATACATGCCAGGTCAAATCTGGAGATAACCATTCAGCTTTTTTCTCATTCATATGCACCAAAATTATTTAATTTTGTGGTTCAATCTGTAACTTTTATGTATTCCCTGTAATTTCAGGTCATACGCTATGTTATGTTTTTTTATGGAAGTGAAGAAAGATTTCATATTTGTACCACCAACACCTAATTATAATACATTAAATATTGTGGTTTTGACCTGAGTTGGTGCTAAATTGTTGACTTGTCCTGCAACAAGTCAATCTCTATCAACTTTTAACAAATGAGAAATGGATGCAGAATCTTTTTGTATCTCCTCTCAATCTTTGTTCACTTGATTTCTGCAGTTTGTCTAATCCAGGTTGGTTTCAGTGTCACAGAATGACTGTCCAATCATCCTCCAGGCTCCTCGGTTCAGTGACCTTTTGTCTTTACCACTCGTTCCTCTTCATACATTGTCATATATACTTTGAGGTATAACCAAAGAGGGAACTTTAACTTTAAAGACACGAATCAACAATTTGTTTTGTCTCTGCTGAATAACACAACCTTTCCCCTACATTTGTGAAGCTGTGCTTCCTCTTACAATTCGCTGCAGCTCGACCAGAGCTGACTGTAACTGTCAACGATGTATTTATTTATGCATTGGGGGCTTATAGTCTTTACAGGAATGAAAACCATTTTGCAAATAGACTTCTTTATTTTTATGTTCTTAGATGTCTGTAGATCCCTCAGACTGTTGCTGTTGGAGAGACTGAGCCTTGTCGGCCCGGTGCAGCACAAAATTCAGTGAATGATTAAGCCAGATGCAACTGAGGGTGTCATTATCACAGCTGATGTCTGGCCTGTTATTTGGTACAGATCCTTGCTGCATTGTGGGTTGCTAAAAGAGAGGCTGATGCTGAATTTCAGCATTCCAGAGAACGAGATCCGATGCTTCTCCTGAAACCGCAGCCTAAACTGGCATTCATTTCATGACTTCATCGTAGACCCGAGACCAGAATCCAGCCACTGCATAGATGAAATAACATTTTCCATGAACTCTGGTTATTATCTAGCCCCTGCAGTTCTGACACCAAAGATGAGACACTGTTTTCCATAAATTTCAGAAGGAGTCCAGATTCTCATGAATGCTCTGCTGTCCTGTGATAGCGTATCAAGAGATTTAGTTGTACTGAGAAACCTTGAAACCACAGGATATTAGAGTTACATAAAGTCTTTGCAGCCAGTTTGTATGTGTGACACTAGTTTTATTTGGGTACATATAATTTTTTTAACAGTTAATCTTTGGCAGCACGGTGGCACAGTGGTTAGCACCTCACAGCAAGAAGGTTGCAGGTTCAAATCCAACTTGTGGCCTTTCTGTGCGGAGTTTGCATGTTCTCCCCGCGTGGGCTTCCCTCCCACCACCAAAAACATGCAACTTAGGTCCAGGTCGTTATTGAAAAAGAGAATTAATTATTAATTGACTTACCTTTAAATAAAAATAAATAAAAATTAAGTCTTGTAGGTGAGAGTGAACAGATAAAACCAATACACCACTTTTCTCCATTGTGTCAAAAGGCCTTGCAGTCTGGATGGATGCCTCTTCTGGTTAGAATTAAGCCTGTGGGCTGCTAGTTGGATGAAATTTTGTCACGATTAGACACAAGAAATAAAGCAAAGCTAATAAGATAATAATTCTCTTATTAGCTTTGGGTGAATTTCAACAGTTTAAAAAAATCATTGAATCAGCCTATTATTATTTGTAGTCTATCATAAGACAAATGAATTCTGCATAAGTAGAAGGTCAAGTTTTTAAAAGTAATTTTACTTGACTTGCCTTCTCTGCTTTACATGGCATCTTGAGATATTTGTTGACTGTGAAGTGCTGGCACGCTGATTCTGCTTAGTCACAGGGGAAAAAGCATAAGTCATCAGATCACACGTGGGCTAACTCATTTTCATGCAAGTAGAAGCACTATAAATAGTTTTCGAATCAGTGGTGGCAGAAATGATAGCATTTTACCACATGCGTATCAGTGATTCTTAATTTCCATACTGACAGGCAGCATGTTATCAAGAAAGAGCAAACTGCAGCCATCATATCAGGAAAACAGTCAAAGGTAAACTTGTTCAGAGCGCGATGCGTCCTCCCACACGTTCTCACTTCTAGGCTGCAGAAGTGAGAAAACGCAGAGAGGATGTGATTATAGCACCGGTTCCATTACAAGGATATCAGCACATCGTGCGTCACATACCAGAGGCTGTTCTGTCTATTATGTTAACTACCAAAAAAATAAAAATGGAATTCATCAATACAAGACAATGCCACTGTAAATAGGCAAAAAAAGGACATTTAGACTGTACTAATATACATTTTGGTAAGTTTCTGTCTATTTCACATCTTTGTGTGTGATATTATAGCTTCAGTGAAGCTTTGTAGGAGCATTTTATTCAGCACTGCATCCATAAACTTCGTGAACTCCAGATATCCTGTTGTAGTAATCGTTCTCAGTGCTCATGCTCAATGTGTCCATTTCCTACATGGCAGCACGAAGATGAAGTGTGAGTCAGTACCAGAGTCACACATCTGTCATCTGTTGCCTTGATGTCTTGTCTCAAGTCGTTGTGGTCATAGTTCTTGGAAACAAAACATTTTTTTGCATGTGATCAGCTCCAGCAGGTCATGCTTACGCTCACACAGCTAATAGACTTGAGATAATGAGGTTTAAACAGCAAGAATGCTATCAAAATCATGCGCTTAAATCATCAATCATCCTGTGGCTGTCTCCTCCAGGTACTCCAGTGAGTGATACGGTGTGTAAACGTTGTCCCGCTGGTCATTTTTCCTCCAGTGACTCATCCACTAAGCCATGTCAACCCCACAAAAACTGCTCGGATTTAGGCTTAAAGACAATGAGATGGGGCACGTCCACTTCAGACAGCCTCTGTGGGACTCACAACAAGATGGCCACACTGGAATGCTCTCAGCATCACATGCTCTGCCACAATGGTAAGACTCTTTATATGGATAAGTCACTAATAGGTATTTCATGGGGGGAGTCTAGGTTGAGAATGTTTGGACATAGTATTCTCACCACACACACACAACACACACAAACACACATGATGATGATGATGATGATGATGATTTTTTAACAAACCCGCAATTGTCATTTTCATTCCTGAACACAGGGGATTTCCTCGGTCAGCTTCATTTTCCAGATTGCATTCTTTTCCAATCTCCCGTGTTTCAAAACCAACACGAGAGAGAAAAACCAGAGGCTGAATTTGGGATTTTTGTGGCGCGGCTGTCAGAATGGCCCATGATGAATCAATTACTCCTTGAACTGTGACATCCTTGATCTGAGTCAGGCACAAACGAGAAACAACTCAGACTTTAACTATGACATTTGCTGACAATTATCTTAAGAGGAGAAGCCTCAAATATGACCCTTAATTCCCAGAGCCTGAGAAACCTCAGTCGCCTGAGGAACACACGTGCGCAGGCCTTGGCACACGCATCTACACTGTATAACACGCTTTGGAGGGAAACACACAAAGCTGTCCCCCTCCAGGGAGGCTAAGTGCTTGCCGCAGACATTCGTTTCCAAATTCTTTTCCTGCTACACAACCACGGATTGCTGCAGCACATCCTGGAAGAGTGCGGCAGTTTCTTTTGTCTTTCTTTTCCCAACATAAATGTGAGCTTGATGCAGTTTTCTGAAGTTGCTTCGTGACTTGAAGAAACCAGGATGTCATCATCAATTATAGACAAACACACCACACTTTAATCCGATCGTGCCAGATCGATATCTGTTTTGCTGAAGGAATTGTTTTCTATTTTCCCAAATGTTCAGCCAAGTCAATCAGGAAACACGTCCCCACACGCAAGTGTTACGTTTCAATACAAAGGTTGCAAAGGCACCTCATAGTTTACGATGATAATTCGATTAGCTTTGACATTTCTCCACGTCGGGTCTCGGGTGAGAATCCCATTAAAGGTCCCATATTATGAAAAACTCACTTTTCCCATGTTCCTACACTATTATGGTGATTTTGTGTCCTTATAAACTCCAAAACAGCTAAATAAACCATCCAGTCAATCCTTCGTAGTTTGGGTAGGTCTGTAATCACCTCCTGAAACACGCCCGGAAGAAATCGCGCCCACTGTGACGTCACAGCGGGCAAATGTGCACAAGATGTGCGTGCTCATGCGTGCCTGCGTCCCTCTGTCTGCGCTCTCTTTACCGTCATGGTTACCATGCAGGAAGCTGAGCTGAAAGCCAAAGCTCTCCATTTACCGGTCGATCTTCGTTCCTACCCTCACCTGTGGTCACGAGCTCTGGGTAGTGACCGAAAGAACAAGGTACAAGCGGCTGAGATGAGCTTCCTCCGTAGGCTGGCTGGGCTGTCCCTTAGAGATCGGGTGAGACGCTCCGTCACCCGCGAGAAGCGAGAAGCGCGGTGTCGAGCCGCTGCTGAGAGACCCCAGCCAGCTGACGTGCGTCCCCATGCATCCCTGTGTCTGCGTTCTGCAGCATTTTCCCTGCGTAAAGTTCCTTTTTTGTCGCAATGTTCCGCCGAAAAGTGGCACAAATGTTTTTGTGTGTGCTGTAAACTGCACACTCCCATCCTTCACGGGTTACCATGGTAGCGTGCATGTACGCGTGCTCGCTATGAACGTACTTTGGCTTCCGGGTTTAGAGCGGTTCTGTTTGAGACAGAAACGGCGGAAGCTGTCCTGCAGCATCTGTTTGCTATTTTGACCGACTGACAGATATTTCATACAAGTGTTTGGGAACTGCATTAACTTGCGGGAAAAGAGTATAATATGGGACCTTTAATGACACGTGGTGCTTGTAAAAGAAAATAATATAGAAGAAGACCTCTGCTCTTCACACATTGCTCACTCACATTGAGAAACCTCTGGAGACCTTGGCTTGCAAGAATGTAAAGCACATGACGATGACGCAGCGTTGAGGTATGAATGCTGCGGTGTGACTCAACAGAAAAGTGTGAGACATCTCTTGCTAATTGTCTTCTGACCTTGAGTGTGCAGAATAACGTGCCACTAGGTTCTGTGCTGCCGAAGGGCAACAGAAAGAGAGGAAATCCTCATCTCCTGTGGTCAAACTCTCAGCCTGCAGTCACGCATGATCAGACCCAGACATGAAATGACTCTGTAGAGACCTACCCTGAGGAATATATTATGATAGACAGAGTCTTTAGAGCTCTTACATAACGTGTTCTTTATTGTGACACTTTGCTGACATTTGAAGTGCCTGCAATGAATGCTTGAGACTAAATCACCGCGATCATGAGTGATGACTGATCGTCACGCCAGTCGACTGAGACATTCATGTCACAACTTATGTTACTCAGCACAACATAGTGGTGTTAAAATAAGGTAGCATCAGCCACACTGGTTATACCAGACCTGGTATAAGGCTGCCATTCCAAAGTACACCGAGGTTTTCTTTAAATCATTACAAATTCAACGTATTCATTCTTGAGAGAAAGACATGCGTTATTTCATCTCGTTTTAAGCTTCCTGTTTGTCTTTATCTAATGCCAGATGTGGCCTTGTGTGAGGAGGCAGTCTACCAATCACTCTCCTCGTTGCGACTGTCTTCGGTGCCCCTGGAGCGACTGTTGGAGAGTCTTCCTGGGCGAAGGGTGGATCGCAAGACCCTGGAGAGGCTGAAGAAGGCCTGCTCTCCCCAGCAGCAGGCCCTCCAGTTGCTACGACTGTGGAGGGAGCAGAACAAAGACCAGGGCAAGCTTTACGGCATCATACAAGGTACGAGCAGTCGTCGCATTCTAGATTTACTGCTTTCATTCAGCCTTTATTTTAATTTTTTTTTACCAGAATATACAAAAATAAGTACGTATAATCACAATATCTCCATCCAGGCGTGAACCACTGTGAGAGGAAAGTCTCCCGCTACAACAGCGGAAAGAACCTGACCCTAGACGACCTCCTGATGGTCTCCGACAGCCTGCCTGGAGTCAAAGTTCAGCAGAAGGACACACAGGCTGTGTTCTCTACCTGCTTACCCAGGCAGTATCTCCTCCAGCTTCTGCACCTCTGGAAGATAGCCAACTATGACCTGGATCTGGTCAAAGGACTGTCCCACAGTCTGAAGGTGATGCGCGGCCAGGGGGCGCCACGCTCTCTGCTGAGAGGCTTGAAGAAGATCAGCCGCATCATCGGCGCCACCTCCGCACACAAGATGTATGAGAAGATGTTTGTCAGTATGCTTCAGGATAAGTCATGCTTTAAGGCTCTGAAGCCTTTAAATGAGTAGAGTATTGAGGTTACAAACAGAATTATGTGTCATCTAAAGGATAAATTGATGCATTCCCTCACAATGGGCACACACACAAATGAAAAGACAAGCTCTTGGTGAGCAGGGTGGTAAATGTGCGTGAAAGAGTTATAGACGTGGGAAGCATGATAACGCCTGGGCTTTAAGATATAACCAGATGATAGTGAGCAATCCAGATAGGACTTAGGCATTTGTTTTTTTGTCTAACTGCAATATAAATGATATGGTAAGGTAATTTATTATTTGCCTCCAAACTCTCAACAAAAAATAAAGACATTTCGATTATATGATGTTACAAGAGATGTTAATAAATGTCCCGTCGATCTGCAGCGTCTGATCTGATAAACCTAAAAGGAATGAACCAAACATCTCTCTTCTCTGGTCAAACTGAAACAGGAACACAAAGAATTTAACTTTTTGACAAGTGTCTGTGAAAAATTACAAACTATTTAAGATGTAAATAGCACACTATTTTATGGAATATAGACTGGCGAGTGTTGTTTTGTTATTATTATTATTGCTTTCTCGTAGACTGAGAGGAAGGATTTGGTTTCATAATGAAATGCATATATTTTCTACAGTTTCCCTTTGCTTGTTGGTTTGTAATGGTCTGCTGGCAAGTAAAGCTCATCTGATTTATTTTGACTGTCAGCTTTATGAATGTACAAAGGAGTGCAATGTGTTTTCTATTTAAAAAGTCATCATTTACTTTCTGTATATGTAAAGGCTTGGGGTTTTTTTGTACCTTTTAAGAAATACTGGATTTAAAATGCTGCAAATTCATGAAGTGATATTTGTTTTATTTTTTGTTTTATCACTTTTATATTATTAAATGTATGATCTTTATTGTATTTAAGCCTGACTGGTATTCTATAAATTTGTGCAACTATGTGAACACTAATTTCAAATTATCTGATTAAAATGGTCTTGTAACAATGCATTGTTTCCTCATGAATAATCCACTGTAAAACAGAAAAGAGCAATTCAGATCTGTCTTCTTGTTTATAACCTGACTACCAGTTACTGACCATATACAATCTCTATTAAATCTCTAAACCAGTCATCATTTGAGCATGCTGTCCAATAAAATAAAGAGGAAAGTACTCTGACCTTTAAAAAGTGCCGTTGGAACCAGCTCCAGCTCCCACACTGCATTGTTACTGGTACTGGTTTCTCTCTCTCTCTTTTATATTTTATTTTTTACATATAAGGGTAGGGTTGTATATACACACATAGGAAGAAAAAATGTAAATGAGACAGTGTTAGAGACAGAATGTTACCTGGAGCTTTAGTAATCTGTTAAGCGTTTGTAAATGATTCTGCTGCTGCAGCATTTCAGTGGGAATAGATTAAACAGATCATGGCCTTTCTCCAAACAGTAATTATCTAATTGAAATGAGAAAAAAAATACGCACAATTTAAAAAAGCGTAGATTGGCCCATTGGATATTAATTCATAGTCTAACGGAATAGGTGCGGATGTAATCATCTGTCTCTCGGTGATCATTGTGAGCACGCAGCTGCAGAAATAAAGACCGGCTTTGGAAGAAGAGTTCGGGTTAGGATTAGATGAGTGAAGTCAGCTCACAGTTTGAGGAACCTTAAAACATTTAAGAGCATTAACTCATATTAACCTTTGAGAATAAACAAATTGTACTACCAAGTGATATCATATTGTTTTTCATTTCATTTTCTAACCGCTTATTCCGCTATCGGGTCGCGGGCCAAGCTGGAGCCAATCCCAGCAGTCAATGGGCGAGAGGCGGGGGACACCCTGGACAAGCCGCCAGTTCATCGCAGGGCAGATATCATATTGTTCCACGCTAATATAATATGGACATTTACTACCACAGAACAATCTGGAATGATATCGTGGTGATATTCACCAGTATGACGGTGCTCTGTTGGCTCACAGCAGGTCCTGGGTTCAAATTCCTCTGGGGCTTTTCTATGTGGCGTCTGTATGTCCTCCCTGTGTCTGTACAGGTTATCTGGCTTCGTCCCAATAAGAAGAGATTGAATGAATGAATGACATTCACAGTGACATAATTCTGTAAAAATAATTCCACATTGGTTCCAAATCTGTGAATAAATAGCGGCCGTGGCTTGTGAGCCATCTGCGGACCCAGGCAAACCACACGGATTGGTCTCCTCAACGTTTCAGCAAGTGATTTATTTGAACGCAGCACATGCTGTTGTTGATATTTCTGAGTTAATAGGATTTAAATGAAAACGACTGGAACATATTTTTCATTTGTTTTCATTTATTACATTTGCCAGCACGGCATGGCAAACATTACAGGATCCTTAGCCGTCCATAAGGTGGTGGTCGGTGGACTGCTGTGTGAGAGGGTCAATAAGGGGGAAATTACGTTCTGGTCCAGGTACAGAGAATGGAGTTTGAATCACTATCATCTTCACAACGTCAAGAAAAATAGTCAAAAGTCACGATGACCTATTCACAATTTGGTTGGAGTTGGTTATCAATCATTAGAGAATGCACTATAGTTAAAGAATGATTACAAGAATTCACACTGCTAAATATCAGTCACTGTGAACACACCTTTTCCTGGCGGCGGGTTATCTTATCCTGTGGAAATAACACAGAAGATCAAAGGCACGTTTGACTCAGCCGAAAAACAAATTTGCTTGGCCAGCTCACTGCGGTACTGTACGTCGTACTCAAGGTCACATGAGCGCTCGGTGGAAAAAGCTGATCTACTCGCACATTGACACATTTTGGGGTTTCAGCTGTTTCAAGCCCTTTGAAAAGTTTAGAATTGTCTGTTGAATCAGTGAATCAGTTCCAGGAAACGAGAAGCTGATATTGTGGCGTGGAAATATGTTAAAGGTCACTACATTGGGTCTCAACTTTCATGCATTGTATAAAAATTGTAAATGTGGAAGTCTTACAAGTCATTAGCCACAAAATACACACACCTCACACAAACACTTCCTTCTGAGAACTATAAATACGAAGTTGAACCCCCTTCAACAGCGGCTCCGACACAGACCTCAGCAGTCATGGTGAGTATTTCACACAGCAATAGTCACCAGGTGTAAGACAGCAGCTTAACGTTTAGGCAGAGACAGATGTGATGTATGGGTTATCACCAAATGTGTGTGTGTGTGTGTGTATTTTATTTACCTGAAATATATTGCTTAATTGATGGAAATGGAAAATTGAGCACAATTTCATCACTCAAGTCAGTGTTGTGGTTTACAACTGATGCCAGTGGCATCTGTTTGTAACAGAGACGTTAGAAAGTAATCTCTTCATGCTACAATGCAGGCTGCAAGGCTAAAATAAAAAGTATTACATCTCGGGGGGACAGAGAATGAGTTGCAAATGTCAGGTTAAATCAAATAACACAATTCATTGTGTTTGTTTTTGTGAGGAGTGGCAATTTGTCTTAGAAATAAAAGGCTACACATACCGTGTGCAGGCTGAGAGAATCAAAATAAGCTAAAGTGCCATTGCATTAACTTTCCAGTTCACTTATATGAAACTGTGAAGAATGAATCAAGTGAGGTTTTGAGATTATCTTTAATCCGCACTCTCATCCCAAAACCGTATCAATGCACTCACGTGCGTCAAGATCAAATGAATGTCTTATTCAATAAAAGACATTAAATAATAATGAGCTCTTTCCTCAGATTTTCTTCCCGGCTCTGATCCTCCTCTCCGGCGCTTCAGTGCTGGAATCCTTGCCCACATATGAGCACCGAGATCATTTGACTGGGGAAACCCTCACCTGTACCAAATGCCCACCTGGCACGTACATGGCCGCGCACTGCTCCGCCACGACGGACACCAAGTGTGCGCCATGCAGTGAAGACCACTTCACCGCTTTATGGAACTACCTGCCCAGGTGTCTGTACTGCAGCAACTTCTGCTCTGACAACCAGGAGGTAGAGAGCGAGTGCTCAGCGACAGGCAACAGGGAATGTCGATGCAAAGAGGGACACTACTGGATCGGCCATTTCTGCGTCAGACACGCAGCGTGTGCGCCCGGATACGGAGTCAAAACCGCAGGTATTTGTTGTAATGAAGATGTGTCATCGATTGTATTCGCTATTATATCCTGATATCAAACTGCTTAAAAGCTTTTTATTCATTTAGAAATGTTCACTTCCTGATTATTGAATAATTGTAACTGATCCATATATTCGATGGGCCCTTTGAACCCGTCTTTGCAAATCTGTAGATAAAGAAACAGAGTTAGGAAAACACAAAGTCAAACTTTGTGTCTCATATACCAGCAGTTGTGCGGAAACAGCGCGATCGTGACTCCAATGACACCGAATCGGTTGTGTTCCGTAGGCACGGCGCAAATGAATACCGTTTGTGAAAGATGCGCTGAGGGTTCCTTCTCGAGCTCGTCTTCAGCGCTGGATCCTTGCGTTAAACACAAGGAATGCGCCGCCGGAGAGATCGCGCTCCTCAACTGCTCCATTTCCCACAACACGGTGTGTGGCACCTGCGACGACGTTGTAAACGGAGGTGCGTAAGTTGTGTCTTTGACGCGCTCTTTGATAACTGGTCTGGACTTCTAACTCACACGACGCGACTTCATTCCTCAGGTGGAACATACAGGGCATTCCTCTTTGGGCTCTTTCATGGGCGCGAAGTGCGTATTCCAAAAATGAGGAGATTCGTCACCAGGTGAGCGTTTGATTCCATTTGTTTGCGTAAATCCATCTTCCTCCTTCTTCACTATAAAACGACTGCCTTTGATTTACAGGTATATTCATAAATCCAGAGCGGGCCGGCGCGTCAGGGGCAAAGCTCTCTCTTTACAGAGAGGCCTTTTTCTGGATCAAATTGGATCTTGGCTGAACCAGGCTCCAAAGAAGGAGCTGAAAAATCTGCCAGAAATGCTGAGGGTCACGGGGCTCTGCGCCACGGCAGAGAAGCTACAGAGCAGACTCAGAGAGATTGGGCAGCAACACCCAAACTGTACTTTAGTTTAACTCTATAGAATAATAAATACCTCTTTCTGTCCACTTTGAAATAACTAGTTTGTATTTTTATTTGTATCTGATGTCTGAAATGTTGAAGTAATGCGCCGCAGAAATGACCTAATTTACTACAACAAATATGTAGTTTTTTCTGGATAATAATTAAATGTAAAAAGAATATTGAACAGATGTGTTCTGTGTTGTTCGAGTATTTATACATAGATCAGACTATTACTGTACATCAGGTGTATAGAGGAAGAATTACTTTCAGTGATTAGGGTATGGCATAAAAGTAAATGTGACAAGTGAACTATAACCAAAATAGGCCAAAGAAATTCGTTATGTTCCAAAAGTGACATATAAATTGTACATAATTAAATAAAAGAACCACCACAAGGTGTCGCCATCTAACTCTGTAACGTAAACGTTTTTCTTTTCACTTTTAATCCAAAAGAATAACAAAAATGTAAATTATGAATTGTGTCTGTATTTGCTGTGCGTTAAATACAGTCATTTACAAAGAAACTTTAATTTCGAGCAAGAGCTACACATCAAGTTTCTTATTTCTGAATATTACTGACCATTAATTAATGCCATTTAGTTTTAGTTTCTAATGCCCCACTGTCATCATTACAGCGGAATTTCGTAATAAAACAACAACAACAAAGTGTTATTTTACCATATTAGACGGCTCTGCGGGGATAATGTGTGGCGTGTTTAGATGCATCCATCCTTGTCGCTACTCGTTTCCTTTTCATCAGTGGGGCTGTAAATATATGCCCCCCCCCCCCCCCCCCCGGCCCCCGTCGTGTCGCCTCAAGGACCGCTAGAGGTCGCTGCCTCCCGGTTTGGGAACGGAGGCGCAGCCCGCTCATTAATATCTGGCCGACACGCCACATCGCTCCGGCAGCGCATCACCGAGGGGGGAGGAGCCGCGGTTCCCTCTCGGCTCGTGCGGGATTACCGACAGCTTTCCGGTAGGTGCACGCACGGCCGGAGAGGATGCACCGGAGCGGCGGTCTTCTCCTCCTTCTCCGAGCGCAGATTCTGCTGCGCGTTTCAGCATGATTTTAAGATCTCGCCTTTTATTCTGCTGCGCTTTCCTGAACCGGATTTAAAGAGATGCGCGCAGACGAGCGTGGATTACCCAGCCTGGCCAGCGTGCGCGGGGAGAGGAGCGCGTAACCGGGAGGAGGAGCGGAGCGGAGCGGCTGCACCAGCTGACACCTCTCCGTGCTCAGCGCCTTGATTACGCACGAATTTAAAGACTTGTTGAATAGTGTTGACGGAACTTCTTTTGGGATTTTTTTTTTTTTAATCTCCAGCAAAATGAGCGAAGAGGTGTCAGAGGTCCCCAAAGAGCTTTATGGTAAGAGCAGACCCTGGTGGGTTCGCGTCCCTCGCTCACACGCGTCCATTCATCGGCTGCGGCAGCAGGTCCGGCATGGACAGCGTTCTGATCGGGTTCACTGAAGCGCATTTCATGGCGCAGAGTCACAATGACGCGCCAGAAACGCGCTGTTGGAATGTAGTTCACTGAGCCTGAAGCTGCGGCGCTTCTGCTGCTGATCGAGGCTCGTGTTCACATCGTGTGGTCCATATTTGGAAGAAGAGACCGTCTGTCCCTCTTCACAGAATGGAACCCTTCTCTGACCTGGAGCTTGAGCCCAGCTGGTCGCCTCTGCCCCGCCGCGTCTCTCAGCTGTTATTTGCTCCAGTTGGAGACGCGCTGCAGAATCCCTGCAGGTTGTTTGGCTGCCGCTCGGCGTCTCTTTGTTTAGCAGAGTAGCTCAGTTTTTGACACCTCGGTGAGATGTTGGGTACGATCAGCTCTTTCTCCGTCTTTTTTTGGCTCATGCACCAGCCTGCAGGGCTCCGTTTGAATCCTAAAGGTGTCAAAGTGCACACCATGATGTAGGAAATGCTCAGGCGCACTTTGGGTTTGGGACGCATTCATCCAATTAGCCAAAAGAACATTTCAGTCAAGCCAGTCTCTCACTTTATTTATGTGCCCTCGTGGAGCTCCCTCAATATAATAGTATGTCACATCCCTTTAATGTTTAAATGCATGCAGAATAATGTCTTAGATATTTTAATTCAAGAGGTTTTCGGTGGTTAAAATCATCTAATTCCCTTCTGTAGTCTGTGGAATATTCCTAATTGTCTTTTTACAGTGTTTACATAGACAAATGCTCACACCTGACCTATTAAGGCCTGTTTTTGCCGGGTCTTTCAGTCTTCACCTTTTTATACACATTTCACATTTGTTATTTTCAGCTTCATTGGACGCAATGTGATTTTTAACTATAAGCCAATCAGTGTGGCAGATACCGCTTGTTGTGCTTGTTTGTTTTTTTAACATTCAGACCATCCAGGCAGTTCAACTTAATAGCAAATAAATTTCTTTCTGGAAAATTCAACCAACATGATAACAAACTGAAAATTCTACTTTGGAGTCAGCAAAAAGCTCCACCAGGAACCGCCACGTTATCCAGCTATGCGTGTTTAACACAAGGAACTGGTTTGCCGTGATCCTGTGGTCATGTGGCGTCTGGGTGAGTTTATAACAAGCTGTTGTTGGAGACATTCACTTTGTGTGGAGGATTCAGCGTCATACAGGATCCCTGTTTTCATCCAGCTGGCAGCTGACCTCAGAGAAACTAAACCAGAAGATGTTGTCTGACATTTAGAGAAATAAACACAAAGTCTTGTTTTTTTTTTTGTTTTTTTTTGCAGCTTCTCAGTCTGTTTCTTGAAGCATGAATGAATCTGTCTGGTTTCTATTCACCTCTGATTACTCATGTTCATTAGTCACATCCCAGCTCATAACGTCTCTCGTTATTTCTGTTATCTTAAACCGCCCAAATGTTTGTTCTCCCACTTGGTTCGGTCTGTGACATATTAGCACACAAACCTGGGTAAGGCTCAAAAAATAGTGATTTTATGGCCCTATGAATAGTTTTCATGAGCACCGTCACCATAGGTCCCAGATTTCATGCTCTTCCCTGCTGACATGTTACTGCGACCCAGAACACTCGCTCTAACAGAGGACCATCCAAGCATCTGCCCCTGTCACACTTTTAATGGATGAGCAGAGAATCAAAAAAAAAAGAACAATGAACATGTTTTTAATGTCCAAGACTGAGAGCGGCTCGGGCTCAATTAAAACATGCGAAGTTCTGTTGTGCGCAGAATTAAGTCCAAGGCTCGTTTTGGAGACGGTGCAGGAGGACACACTGCACATCTTAGTCCCGACAGAAGAGCCACTTAGCATATTTCTTAAACTATTCGTTTGATGTGATGATATTTGTACGCCACCACAGAATCCTCTCCGTCTCAGACGCACATGCTCAGCCTGCATCAGGATGTGTGTGTGTGTGTGTGTGTGTGTGTGTGTGGCTGGGAGAGAGGAGCTGACCCAGTTCTGCTCTCTAAGTCGGGTCCCTGGCAGTGGCGCCTCTACTGGGTTTAGGTGGTCGATGTCAACAACACATATTCATATTAACCTGAAGATGATTTTTCATTGCTGAATCTTCTGTATAAGTCCAACATAGGATGACGTATAATAATTCTATAATAATAATGGCCATGCTTGCTTGTTGGGGTACGTCCGGATGGTAGGACGATGAGCATCATATTTTTCACACTGATTATTCTTAAAGTTTATGCAAGAGCAACTATTAATAATCAAACCATTATCACATGACTGACGTCATATTATGTTATTATCCCCAGTTTGCTCCGTGTGCATAAAGCATTGTTTTTCCACGGCTGTCAGAAATGCACTGATCTGGGCGCTGTGATCAGATTTTTTACTAATGGAGGCTTTTTTTTTTTTATGCGCGACAAACCACTTCTTCTCTGTCAGGTATTTTCCAAACAAAAGTCCTCTGTTTATTTGTCTCCTCGCTCTTCTTTGTGCAGAGAGTGTGAGGGATGCAGTGGGAAGGAAGACAAAGCTGTCGCTTAGGAAGAGAGTCAAGCTGGAGATCAAAGGAGACAAGACGGAGAACAGAGTCTTGGTGAGTCAAAACCTGCTGCTTTCAAACACTCCTTCATTCAGGAGAGAGAACTCTGTTTGTCCCGCAATTCACTGCCATTGAAATTTAAGAGCTGAAAACCTTCATGCCTGTTTCTCTCATTAGTGAGCATCGCTGCTGTGTTTTAAAGTTCAGCTACACTTTGATTTTGGCTTCACATTTTCTGCAAATCGAAGTTAGACAGACTGCGATGCACGATACGCGCATCACCCTGGATGTCTCCTGTCAGCCAGCCAGCTAATAGCAGGGGGGGGGGGGGGTTGTAAAGAAGTCTGAAACTGTCAGAAATGTGTCCAAACATCTCTCATCGCCTTTGATGAGAAGTTTCCAGAGAGTTTCAAGAATGAGGTCAGGAAGAAAATATGCAATTTTAACATTGATAACTCCATTTACGGATTCAAAAATCAGTTAAAAATACCCATCAGCTCTGAATCACTTTTACTTTTCACAGTTGATGTATAAGGATACCAAGAACAATTTATAACTTTTTTGATAAGCTCACAATGTGAACGGTGTAAATCTAATTAGGAGGGGAATGAGCTGCTTGGCGGATGTTTGTGCTGAATTAGATACTAGACATATCGATGATATGAAACTATATGAAAACTTTTTTAAAGCAAAAAACAACTTGGTCATTGTGTTCTTTGTTTTCTAAGGAGATGTTTGAATTTTAACTTGTGACAACAAACCAAATAATAAAATCCTTTGGTGTTAAGTCTCACTAAAATGTGTTTGTAAAAGGTTTGATTGAGGATTGACTCCAAGAGGTCGTGGGCTTCGGACTCTCCTAGGCCTGCCATAAATTAAAATGATTCTCATGTCAAATGGCCTAAAGTCTCGTGATACTTATCCAAAGAGGAGGTGATGACTTTATCCATTCTCGCATCTGATTGGGTATCTAATCAAGCCCTTATTGTGAAGTGGAAATGGCAGCTCAGCCCATTTACTGCTGGCCATCCACTGAACGTTAAATAATTAATACTTGACAGATCATTAAAAATGCATATTGGCCCTTTTTAGGCTTGAAGCAGATAAGAGGTTCAAGATAATTAAAGCGGAATAGTTCCACCAGTAAATCAGCACCTCAGCAGAGTCCGCCGAGTCTGATACAAATGCCAGTAGAATGAGATGCTTTTAGTTCTAAAGCTCTGTGGAGAAAAAATGCATTTGGTAAAGATGGTTTGAGTTTGAGAACCAGGTTAAAGATGATGCAGGATGTGAAAACTCTGTCCTCGGTAGCCGACGGTGCTGATGCGTTTCCTGGGAATCGTTCTTTTGGTCCTTGTTTTATTGGATTCTGTTATTTGCAAATCCATGACAGCCCTCAGACTTCATAGTTGCATGACTGCATGTCTGTCCGTGGTGCTGCTGTCACGAACATATTAGTAAAGTTCATCTCAGACAGTCGGTGTAACGTTCATTGTCAATTATTCTTGATGTAAAGCTGTATAGTGCAGAAATGATGGCATATTTTGAAAATGTAACCGGCATCATTGGGGAATTATTAATATTATTTTTTATTATATCAGTCGTCCAGTTAAGGGCTCAGTTTGGATCCGTTCATCAACAAGGTCACCGTGTGGGAGTTGGACACAGAACACACTTACACACTAAAGTGGGCGTGTGGAATTCCAGTGGAGAGGCTCTGGTGTTTTTTCCAGGCATGGAGCATGAGAATGACTTGGCGAGTTTTTAATCAATGCTCTGCTTGACTGGACAGAACAAATGAACCCTGTTTGCTATCCTGCAGAAAAACAGTTTGCTTCTGCAGGAAGTGGCTCAGAAAGAACTACCGCGTTGTGGACTGCGTTACAGGATCCACTGTTGCACGCCACACCAGAACAGTGTGTTCAGGTCGTTTTCAGGTCAGATGTAATGAAATAAAGGCATGAATATGATTTAACTGTAAACACTGTTTTAAAACATGTTCTGCGGCTCTGGATAGGGCTTTAAAATAAATGAAATTAACACATTTTATTTTCTAGAATTCTGACTACACACATTTATGGCTTTCTCAGTGTTGAGACTGATACGCCACTTCCTGATGCCACTTGATAAAGTTTGCCCTCTTAGAGCTATAAACCACTAAAAGCAACGTTATCCATGAAAGCTACTGGATATGTATAATCTGTATTGATAGAAAATACTTCAGTCGGTATTGGAATGTGTTGATGTAAAGTGAAAATGTGTATTGAACATGTTTTAGGGAAATGTGTGCCAAATCTTTATTAACATGAATATGTCCTCTAATTTGAAGTAGCACTGCTGCCTGTTGGAGACTAATGGAGTGAATGTGTGTGACTAATGGGAGATGAAATGTCTGATAGTTCTGCCTGCCTCCAGCGGCTGAGAGAAACACACACACCTGCGCACACACCGTGACTTAAATATCTCCGCTGTTTGAACACAGTCTGTTCACTTCAGTCAAAGATTCCTTTATTGTCCATTCTCCAGCATGTACTAGATACACAGAGGATTGGAATTCCTTTACTCTCTGCCCTCGGTGCAACAACGAGCATTTACAACTAAGAAACAGAAAAGTAGACGATTCAAGAAAACGATAAACAGAACGTCGTAATGTAAGGCACAAAACAGTTCTTCAAAAGCCACCTGAAGGGGCTGTGTGACTGGTGGGTGGGTGGGATCACCTGTAATGCAGAGGGCTTTGTGTTGGAGGCGGGAAGTGTAGATGTGATAGAGGGAGGGGAGAGAGGCACCAACGATCTTCTTGTTGGTGCCTCAGTAACGTGCACACCCAGGAACTTTAGATTCAGACTCAGAATACTTTATTAATCCCAAATGGAAATCCATGGTCACCCTCGCCACAGCAGTACCATTGATGGTGAGAGGATCGAGCTGGACGTGTGCTCCTCTGAAGTCCACAAGAGTCTCCTGCGTCTTCTCAACGTTCAGGGAGAGATCGTCGTGTCCTCACTCCTGTAGTTTGTCTCATCACCGTTACTGAAGAGGCCCACCACAGTTGTTTTTGTCCACAAAGTCCGTGAAGAGGTTGGATCTGTGTGTCGGTGTGCAGTCACGGGCCAGCAGGGTGAAGAGGAGGGGGCTCAGCACACATCCCTGGGGGACCCCGTGCTCAGTGTGATGGAGCTGGATGTGTTGCTGCCAACCTGTGCTGCCTGTTAGGAAGCCCAACAGCCAGTCGCACAGTGAGCTGTTCAGTCCCAGCCGATCCACCTTCCTCACGGGTGTGTTGGAAGTTCAGTCCTGGAAAGATGTATTTTTATTTACACTCTAAAATGATGATTAAACATGTATTGAGGTTGTTTTTTGTCACACGGCCAAATGTGTGGAATAAATTATCTCCCGTTTTCAGTTTGACATTATGTTTGTACTGTATGGGGATCTTTGTAACTGACTGAAATATTCAGCCTGGTGTATAACCATCCCATTGTGGTATAATTTACCTAAACAAACGCCTTCCTCTTTAAGGCTTTAGTGACATTTACTGAACTTCCCATCATGAGCCGCATTCAACCAGGAACTGAATTTACTTCACGCAATGTTCGCACGCTTCTCCAATGCATACTGAATGCACAGTTAAAAGAGCTTTAATGGCTGTTTCCACTATTAATTTGTCTGTCAAATTCTCCTTTCCTCCTGAGCTGTGCTCAGACTGAGAGTGGGGACCCGTCCCCAAAGGGGATCTCTTAAGCACGCTGAAGCCCTGTAGATGCAGTCGTCTCCCTGCTTTGAAGAAAGCAGGAAGGAGGTGCAGATAATAACATCAGTCCATCAAACGCACCCCAGGGAAGAGGAGATGAGGGTGAAGGATGGAGAGGAATGAGGCTCGCTTTACAGGGCAGAGGGGATGCGGTGGGGAAAGGGAGACATGTGGAGATAAACAGCTGCACTATTTCACTGTTTGAGATGTAAAACTTAGAAGTCTCATATAATGATAATAGACATCCAATGTAATTCATGGCTACCCCCCCATTAAA
This sequence comes from Brachionichthys hirsutus, assembly GCF_040956055.1. NCBI lineage: Eukaryota > Metazoa > Chordata > Actinopteri > Lophiiformes > Brachionichthyidae > Brachionichthys > Brachionichthys hirsutus. Next base: position 10,211,777 of record NC_090899.1, read on the forward strand.
ACATATCACATGTTATCTATGTAGCATACGGACATAAAGCAAGACATTTGTTAGCTAGTTCCTAAAATGCCAAAAGAACTCCTGAAAGTGAGACTAACTCAAGATGAGTTTTTTTTCTGCTGCTATAATATCTGCAAAGAATGTAACCATCACCATGTTATCATTGCCACTATAAAGGTTACGCTACATAAAGGGTTGCATCCACCATCATACCGTAACCATGGTGACCATTTGATGTGTCTTTCCCAAATGTTATCTTAAAAAGCGTGTGAATTTCAAAACACTGGCACATAATGGAAAAATAAATTACAACTTAGGGTTGAGAATATGTTCAGTCGTCCTGCCTTCAGACACGCAGCAGTGTTTCCCATTCACAGACACAAAGTATGATGCTGAAGAACGGGGTCAAAGTTCCTCTGAATCAGTCAGTGTGTGTGGTTGTGCGTTTGTCCTAGCCAGAGACTGACGCCAATCATTAACTGCTTTATTGCCTCTCGCTGTTTGCTTTGCGTGCAGGAGTGATACGGAGGCGGCACAAAGCTGCTGCTCATGGGCCCAACTGAAGTGGCACGGCTTGAATGTGATGCTGTCCTCAACACGGACGTCCTTCTTTTCTCTTCTTTAACCCTGAGGTCCGTCATTCGGTGCAGGACCCAGTTCTGTCTCGGATGATCACCTGTGGCGTCTCACTCTAAGAACCAGTGCTTCTGTCTTTGTTAGCAAGTGTCCTTCACATTAAACCCTTTCACATCAGTCTGTGATCTCTGCCCAGGTCTTTGTGGTGTGTCCATACGTTCTGTGGCTTTAAGTATGACTTTGGATTTCCCTCCACGTTTACATTTTCAGAATTGTTACCTCCAGGAGTTTGCATATGTTCCTGTGCATCTTCACCATTTTGCAGAAAGTAAACATCATTTTGTTTCTTTGTTTTGTGCTTTGACAGCTTCAAGGTTCATGTTTCACAGAAATGTAACGTGTCTGTTTTTAATGTTGCTTTTCTTCCTTTTGAGTGAGGGAAGGATGGAGCGGACGGATCGGTGCGGCGGCGTTGCAGTCGCATCGGTCTGTCGTGGTGAAGATGAGGCTGAGCCGAAAGGCAAATCTCTTGATTTACCAATCAATATACATTCCTAATCTACACCTATGATCATGAGCTTTAGATCATGACTGAAAGGACAAGATGCCGGATACAAGCGGTAGAAATGAGTTTCCTCCGCAGGGTGGCTGGGCTCCCCCGAGGGTGAGGAGCTCAGTCATCAGGGAGGAACTCGGAGTAGAGCCAAACGATTACTTTAGTCCTACTTAGCCCTGAAGAATCAAAGACCAAGAATTGGGATGTAATTTGTAATTTAATCTTGAGCGCACATAGAAGGCCGGACCCAGTTTTTCCTGGTGGGATTTACTTTCTGGGAGGCAGTACTGTTAAATATAGTTCAGGCCAGCTGTGAGTCATTTGGCGTCATTGCTCTGTAATCTCCTTTGAATGTCTCCGCGCTGCTGTGAAGAGATGGCCTCGTTTTTTCCTTATGCATAAAAGAAAAAAAGGATGAAAGAACCCGCCACAGTGACTGAACTTGAGCATGATTTGCTGTGTCGTTCTGTGACCAAAGGAACCAGGAGTGTGCTAAATGCAGATGCTGGTTCAGGTTAGTCAGGGAGTCTAAATTTAGCGCACTGTGCGTCCACCGGCATTTTGAGTTTGGTTTCTCTTGGCTTGAATATAACCACAATAGTGAGGAAGACATTTGTTTTGCCTTGTTGGACTATGTGTCTCGAACTGTCGAGCCTCTCTCAGGCTCAATCTGTGTTGCATTACTTTTAAATCTGAAAAGGGATTTTTTTTTTATAGCGAGGCTTAGCATGGTTCTGGCCCACAATGCCCTACAAAAGCCTCCCTGGAGAGACATTAAGCCGCCACATAGCCTGGCTCCATGCTAGCTCCACCCACACTTATTCATCTCCATTATTTCATGTCACGGTCACTCAGATAGTGTTAGTAATATAATGACCCCGACTCGAGTCGCTGGTCCGACAGGCTCACTTTTTTATAATCTTATATACTGGCTTGCATTGAGACCTTTGGGACCACCTCTAACTGCTTGTTTTGACCACATGCAAACACACTGAACCGGTCTGCTTGGTCCCACTGTGGAAAAAGTGGATGAGGGGCGTAGTGTAATGCGTGGTTGGTCTGATTTCATTGGCGCTAATTGAATGGGGCTTGCAGGTCAATGCGTTGATTGAATGATAGTGACATTTGTAAGTGAACGGTTACAAAAACAGTCTAATAAATGTAACTTTTTCTGTCGGTGAAGCGTGATTGATTAAAAAAATAAAAAATAAAACATGAAATAAATAGGCCCACATGCATAGTGCCTCATTACATATCCGTTACACAGAAGCTGTTGTTATTTAGGATGTCTGTAATGATGGAAATTTGTGTTTAAGCCCTTATTTTAATCAGGAGGATGACTTAGATGGTGAGTTTTAAGCCAGATCCATACAGATTAGAGGAGAGTGGAATCATGCGAATCACATTAAACAGTTTTTCTCTTTGGCCAAGGACACAGCACTGGTAGGAGAGTCTGCATTGGTTTGCTGATTCATAGCTGCATGTGATATCTGTCATGTGCTTTTGCCGCATGGTTGGTTTTTATGGTGGCCTTGCATTACTGCTCCACCTCTGCTGACTGGTTTGCTCCACAGTTCTGTTTGGTCAGATTTCATCGAGTTGTTTACTGGTGTAAATATGTGAATTTATTTTATTTCATTTAGAGGACCGAGGCGATCGCAGGTTCAACCCACATTTCTCATGAGTGGATTTTGAATGATTAGTAATAAACTGATGTTTCATGAGTGATTGAAGTATAAAATATTTCCTCATGACAGCCCTACGGAAAAGGGTGAAAGTAAAAAAAAAAGAGCAGTGCCGTCCTGTTTTCTCTTTTTTTTAACTAAGGAATGTAATCTTTTTGTTCTAGTTACAGGCATGTTTTTTTTCTGCCAGCTTTAATCCACCTCATTAACTGCAGTTAAACCATTCTCTGGTTTACTATTTTCCTCTCTGTCAAAAATGCATCATCTCATTACATTCCTTGCAGCAAACGGCGTTTCATCTTCTTCATCCTCTTTTGGTCATTTCTGCTTTGATTATATAAATCTTATCTTGGAAGGACTTTTGCCTAACTTTTGGGGGAAATATCATCCATGATGTAAACTACACTAATTGTGTTTTTATCGCTGGCATCAGTCTTATGGACTCTGTGTGTTATTAGTGCTGCCTGATGTTATCTATCCACTCCAAAGGGAAACCATGTTTAATGCCAACACCAGCCCGATCTCCCCCTCCTTCCCGTCTCCCCGCTCTGCCTTTGTCTCCCTCGTTCCTTTCTTCTTCCTCTCTCCTGTTTTCTCTCACGTCTCTCCTCTTCACAAAGCACTGTACTTCAGCATGAGGATGTCTTCCATTTTTTTATTTTGTTTTGTTGCTTTAGTTGTAAAAATGACCTCTGCCTCTTTGCCTCTGGTTTTCTCTGTCTCACTGTGATCTGCAGTGATATCCTATTTACCCACAAAGCTTGGCTCACCCTCACACAGCTGCACTCAGACACACAAACCTCCTCCCCTTTGTGTCTAGCTGGCACGCTGAGGAATGACAGAACCCCTGTGGTTATTCCTTATCTCTGTAGCCCTAACACACACACAGGGTTCTTTGAGGACACCCTGCAGAACGACACTGTTCTAAGTTGATCACCTTCTATCGCTCCCACCACAGTCAAAATTTAATAAAGCTTGATATCAATACAGTGTTTAAAGATGTCTTTCCGACCTGGACTATAATCTTAATCTGACAGCACAGTCATTTACTCCCCCTTGGACAGCTCCTTGAATGTTTGGTCACCCTCACCCTTGCTGGCCAGACAATATCATACCTAGAGCTGCAGAGATGATGCAATGCTTTACATTAGTGAAATCAATTCAGTAAAAAATGTTATTTTCACTCAGAAGGCAGCGACTGAGGGTAGACAATAGCGCCTCAGAAGAGCATCCGTCTATTAGAATAGTCACATTTAAATCTCTCATTTATATTTGAGCACAGCGTACATATTTGATGACACCTTCTCTTCTCACTGAAAACATAACGGAGATAATAAAACTCAAAGCGTAACATAATCAGACGCCACATTTATTCATGTCTCAGCTAGCTGCAGCTGTGGTCTGACGGGACCAGCCAATCAGGTCTGCAGAAAGGAAGTACAGCAGTCAGACGCCTTTGTTCCTCACCATGCCCATCTCCTCAGCAGTAAAACCCATAATGATGGGCAGTTATAAAACATAATTGATGTCTGCCTCCTAAGGCACTACTGTTTCAGTGTGAGGGGGAACGGTTTTGCTTCTGACTGGGATATCAATAATTTGGGGGAACTATTAGCAGCTCGGCTTGCTTTTCTGGAAAAAAGGAAATATTATTATTATTAATGTTTTTGTGTTTTACAAAGATTCTATAAATCTCTTAAACCATCTTATAAATATTAAAGGCGAAGAATGCCGTAGACAGATTACCGCGGCGTCTTGTGGTTGGTGGTTGCACTCTTTAGTCAAGGGCTCTCAGCAGAAGTATTGGGACTTCTGTCTGGACTGAGACTGCAGAAAGAAGCCTGTACATCATGTTAACTGTTCTGTCATTAAATCATATACCTACTCACCTTTTACTGTGGTTTGGTGCATTGAGACTCTGCAGACATAAAAGGACTAGACCTCAGCTGCTCTGTCAGCAGATTTTCTTGGCAGCGTAGAATCCTTTTTTTTTATTTACAAATGATTACTCTGGTTGAGTTTAGAGCCGTTACACAGCCTTTTTTTTTCTGGCACCAGATTCAGGATGACCTTAAGCACATATCCCGTCGTGGTGAGCTCTCCTTTGTCATCAACTAAAGATCTATCACTGAGAATAGTGCTTGCCTTTGGCTTTAGATCCAGTGTCCACATCAGGCGTATAAGAAAACAGAAATGATTGCTTCCTCTGGAGCTGAGGGGCGTACTGAATTCAATCTTGTTAAGGATAATTTTTAAGACGCTGTGCGTGATGAAATGAAAGCGGCTTCGGTCACAATAATTTTGTTAGCAGTGCCTTCTGCTTCTATTAACTTCCTCCTGAAGTCAGAGGGTGGAGGACACGGCCTGGTGTTCCATGAGCTGTGGCAGATGGAGTGAGCCTTGGGAAAGGGCAAAAATGCAGTCATGCATTGACAGGGTGGTCGAGAGCTGAAAAAAATAATTTCAGTGGCAGTACAGGCATGAATCACAATTTATTAAATGGTTTGGTTTTCTACCAAAGAGGATCTACTGTTGGGGAGTGGGAATCCGGAGACATCTCCAAAAAAGACAAAGAAGTTGTGACTGGCTACTGCTTCAAGCTGAGTTAACATCTGTGTGCCAGAGGTCAAGATATCTTGACTTCTGGCACACGTACAGTTTCAAAATAAATGATGACATAACTTTGGCTTATTTTAAACTTTGGAAAGTCCCTTCAGAGCCACAAGAGATTTAAAACAAGGGGTTTCTCACACCAAATAGTACTTGGATTGTAAACCAAGTTAAAATATGCAAAGTTAGTGGGCAGCAATTTGATCAAAACTCCAGCTGAGCCAAACTTATTTAGTGTTGGAAACTCATATCACAGTTTCTGGAATGATTTTCTCATTGGATATTGACCAGTAGTATTTGCTTTCTCACGCATTGTTTCTTATGCAAGTGATGATCGAAGTTAGCGAAGCTTCATCTCAGCTCTGTCTTTTTTTTTTGTGGAGGGCATGTTTTTTTCTTGAATGACTAAGACAGCCATAGCTGTGTGACAGGGAACAGAAGAGAGAGGGAGGGGCAGACGAGCAGGTTTGAACTTGAACCCGTCCCCACCCCTCTATCTGCGCCCTGCTCTCGCCGTCACCAGCCTACCTGAACACGAATAGTCTCTAAAGGACAGTTACCACACAGAAATGAGAAGTTGGGTGACTGGTGCTCTTTCGGGGAGGTTATCTCTGGTCACAGGGCTGCCTGTCTGCCTCCATCACATCAGGCCTGTGGAGCAGACACGGTCATCTTTTTAACCCCGGCTCATCCTTTTGCTTTTTTTCCTCTTTCCTTCATGCCAGTCGTTGTTTGTGATGAACTTAATAATGCAATCCACTTTTCTTGCTCTCCCCTTTACATCGCTGTACATTTTGAAGCTGCAGCATTCAGTGCCATCAGGCCTGATGTTCTTTTCTTTGAAGACAGCAGCTGGTGCCCGGGCAGCTTTTGAATATTATGACTTAAGGTTTATTTCAGTCCGCCGTCAATGCAATGAGTGAAAGGAAACAAAAGGGATGGCTCCCTGTCCTCCTTTGGACACCAACGTCTCCTTTGCTCGCCAACGGGGCTGTTTTTGGCAAACGAAGTTCTGGTCGACGTTTTAAAGGTCAGGTTCAGTTTGTTGTGATGTTATTTGACAGGGGATAATGCAAGTCTCAAAACAGCTGCTGCTATTACAGATACATTATTAATAATAATACTGTTTTCATTTCATTAATCACATTGGAGCGCTGCAAGTGTCATATAATAAAGCGTCCAGTGTCTGTGTAACAGTGTAGCACACCATGGTAGCGTTCTTCATAAAGCAGCTGGATGATCCTTCAAGGCCACTCGTCTGGGAATGTTAGGTTTGTGCATTCCTCTCATGCGTCTTCGAGCCTCGGTGCAGGCCAGAGCAGTAACAGATGCAAGGGCTCGAATACAGTCTGGTTGTTGGCATCCAGTTTATCCAGCGGGCAGAAAAGGCCAGAAACGCACTGACCGCTGACGGCCTAAATGACGGGGGCTGTTCGGTGGACACATTTTGTCCATATGTTATAGCTTCTCAGTGGGTGTTGCAGGACATTCATTCATTCATTCATTCATTCCTTCTGCTCACTTTTTCTAATTTCTCCTGCGCACTGGAATGTTTTAGTCATGATCATTTTCATCTAGATGAGTCAACCAACCGGCGTTCTGTGTGCTTTGTCATTTCCCTATCCGTGTTGCTCAAGCTGTGAATTAAACGGCAGCATACTTATTGTTATATTATATTATGTAATTCTCTCTGTTGTCTCTCTCTCTTCAGGCCCTTGCATCCCACCGAGTCTACCTCTTAACGGCACGCATTCCTGCTAAGGTAAGAACGGCAACCTGGTGGAGTTCAACTTTTTTTTCCAGGAAGGAGCAGCAATTAATAGAAGTTGACTCCATCAACAAAATATAGATTGGATTAGCAAAATGTGTACATTTTGTCTTGCCTTTAAGTCAACTGTAAGAAATTCAATGTATTACAGCCTATGAGAAACGAGACTAACCGCCACTATTCTCTTCCAACATCAAATGAATGTATGAGCTACTTTACGGTTCTGTCGGATGACTGAGTCACATTAACCTCACAGGCCTTGCTGTGTGATTTAATGCTCCCTGAAGTCAGGTCATTATTTTATGTTAAGCCTGTTAGCTCCTCTCGGTAATTTTTGTTCCCTCCTCTTGGCATTTCCCATACTCGACTCACGGAGCACATTGCAGTCTGGGTAATTGAAAGAGTAGCTCTGTGTGCCCCTGCGTGGTTATATTACACTTATACAGTCATGCAGCTGTGTTTTCATGGAGCAGCAGCACAGATGGAAAATGCGAGCAGCATCACCAGCAATGAAACATCTGTCATCATATTTACCAGCTTCATTGTCACCACGACCTCTTAAAGACCAGCAATGCAGTAATTCAGAGCAGATGCTCACGAAACGTCCACATTCAACATTTCAAAGTTGTTTTTTTTACATTATTGTCGATATCTAATAATTCACTTCCTCCTGATTATAAAAGAGTAGTACTTTAAGATAATATATTTATGTGGAATTATGTTATATATTATATTTGGTAACAGATACAGGAAAAGCTAAACGACCGTCCCTCAGTGAACCTCCCCATTCAATGATCTGTCTCAAGGGGCTGCTTTGGTGATTGATCGGTTGCTTTAAAACTGATTTACTGGTTTACTGTGGTTAAAAGTGGCCGTAAAGAACATGCAGGCTGACCCTCTTGCACATGATGTCATGTTTTCCATTGTGCTGCGGATCCAGGATCTGTTTATTTAGCTGGCTCTGGGTCTGTTTTCTGACTGATGGGATCATGCTCTTGGTTTATGGAGAGCAAATCCCCTCAAGTTGGGGGTGTCTTGTTGCAACCTTCAAGAGTACTGGCATTAAGTCTTGGTTTGTAATTATATTAACAACAGCAATGACACAAATAATAATGGCATTTGTGATGATAATGTTGATCACCACCTGGATCCAGAATATTTTAACAGCTATTCTTTCCCATTGTTGGATTGGTCCAGTTGTTAGATTTTTGCTTCTAACTTCCTGGATCATGGGTTAGCTGATGTAATGCTTGGATACAGGTTGCACAATGACGTTGCCTTAAGCGCTAAGAAAGCTGCACTTTGCTTGAATAAGCTGCACTATGCTACGAGGGTCAAACTATCAAGGAACTGTTTTAGGTGCAGTGACATAATGGAGAGACTGAGCTGTGCTGGCAGATATTTCCGCTCCGAGTGCTGTCTAGTTTTAGACATGAAATGATGAGTCATGAAATATGGTTGTCTGTCTCTTTCTTGTTTTTCCACACAGAAGACAGGACCCCACCACCATTGACTTGTCTCCCTTTAGTACTGCATAAAGCTTCTATCCTCTTCACCAACCAGATCACCTTTTCACTGCTCTTTCCATCAGTGTCTCTCATTCTGATGCCATTCTTTTTCAACAGTGCAGATTATTCTCCTCATAATGGTCCCATTCCATTCCCCCTCTCCATTTTTACAGTATGTCCTCACAACTCTTTGCCATAATTCAAGAAAGATATCCTACAATATCTATTTCATTGCCAACCAGTTTTATTGATTTGATTTTGTATCAAAAATGTTCATTTAAATATTATAAAATTGCAAAAGAAAAGAAAAATAGGTTGACTGCAAAATAAATAAATAAATAAACATCGTTTTTTGTTGAATCAAAGCTTGTTGCTAGTCGATGGCTCATTTATGCCTCGGGCCATTGTTATATCTATCATATCATATCTCTGTTCGGAATCCATAAGATGAATCTAAAACACACAAGGGAAAAATAATTTGGTCAGTAATGTTGCTCTAAGGGAAGTCCACACTGAGATAAATAGTACAGTAAATCCTCAGCTTTTTAAAATAAATCGTATTCCCCTTTGTGTGTGTGTGTGTGGTTTGGCTAGGATTCAGGGGTCAACACTCTGCTTATGTCTCTTCCCCAGCCTGCGAGTTCTCACCAACATGCATGTTGTGTTGTCAGAACGGGAGCACATGTCCGTGTCTTTCACCGACATGTGCTCCCTTTCACTGTCTCTTTTACAGCTTACTTTGAATGTATTGAACTATTCATAATGTAGATATTTTGGTATTCACCAAAAATACTGTCATCGCCACATTGATTTGAGAGTTGTGTACTCAGAAAATAAATGAAGCTGCTCAGTAAGTCTCTCGGATTATATAGTGTTGTTTACGCAGACGTTGACTTTATTGCAGAATTCTTTATAGCTTGTAAACTGAATTAGTGAGTAGCACCTGTGCTGAAATAAACACAGCGTGCTGCAGACTGTCCTCTCATGTTGGAGCTGAGCCTCAGGAACACGGCGCCCACCTGGAACAGCCTGTCCACGCTCCTCAGCCTGCCCTCAGGCTCTGGGCTGGATGTCTGTGGAGAGAGAGAGAGCCGGAGTGAAGGAAGACGCCGTGCTCTGAAAACAGGAATAGGCATTTGCATTCATGGATTTCCCCTCTCACAAAAATAGATATTTTTTGTCCTTCTTAGATACGGAAACACAGACGGCTGCCTCTCTCCCTGCTCTTATGACACGGAAATGGAAAATGCGAATGCAAGATGGTTGTGTTTTTTTATCATGATTTCTTTTGATAAGCTTGTGTTTGGGTGTCCAACTCCAGCTTTTCTGTTTCATCAAAACTAAAGCTGACACCTATTAAATTAAATTATTAAATTAGATGATTTATTATAAAAAGCATCTTACCAGTATATATAAATAGCAATTCAGAATGTGACGTGTGTTCTTAAAAATAAGCAATAAATCAAACATTATGGATTTGGGTTTAAAAAAGCTGATTTAGCTAAACGAACACTGTTTGTCTTCCAAATGTAAAGAACAATTGTGAAGATATTGGCCCTAACATGCCCGTTGAATGCTTCTCCCTTTCATTGTTTCTTTTGTGACTTGTTTGTTTGTTTGCCTGGAAGTCATCTAGAGAAGGGAGCTTAGTTAAATTTGGACTAGTTTTTGCTTTTGAGCCAAGAAAGACTTGATGAACATTAACATTACAGGATGAGTATTTTTGTTTCTTTTTTTGTCTCATGTAGCAAAATGAGTCAATCTTTTTATCCTGATAATACACTGCTGATTTATATTTATTACAGGAGTTTGTTTTAACATGTTCCCGAAACTATTTTCTGAATGTTCTGGTTTTAGTAACACTTGCATTGACACTTTTTAATGTACTGTGTAAAAAAAAATCCAGTAACTCAGTTAGCGGCAAAAACCTTTGATTGTTGATTTTGTTTTAAAATCTTAGCTGTCTATTAATGACGAGGTAATTCCTGTGCTCTTTATTTTAGGTGGAACACTCCTTGAATTATCTGGAAATCCACGGGATTGCTTGCAACAAGCCTACGCAGGTACAGAAGCTAACACTAAAGTTTTCAATGTAACTTCAGAGGGGTTGCTGGTCTTCTTTTTTTTTACTTTGATCAGGTCCAGGTTAGGTGTTTGCCTTTATCCTAGCCCTATAATGTGCACAGATGTGTTTTCTTAATGTCAGATTCTACATCTATGTTGTACTAAACTGGGTGTAGCACATTCGTCTCGTGCTTTAATGTAACTTGCTCTCTATTTACACTTAGACAGTAGGCATGAGTGCTGTTTTTATATATGCATACTAAAGAAGCCTTATATAATTACCACTGTGTTACTGTGCCTTTTACGTTCTACATTCAACAAAAACGTTTGAGTTTGAAATTGTATTATTTAATTAGTAAAATATCAGTTAATCAATTAACTTTGCTGTTACTATGGACGTACATATTTATATGAGAGAACAGCAGGAAGCTGAATGACAGTCACGGGAAAAGCAAATGGGAGCCCGGGAGATAAATATAGGCTAGATGCTAAAATGTGTCATGGTCTTCAGTGAGCTCAAATATCAGGATCATTTAGAGATAATCTTGAAAAGCTTGGACTTGAGTGTTTTGCTCGGGGGTGTATCGGCATGGAGGATATTTGCTGACAGGCTAACTTTAATCTTAAAGACAGTGTTTGCAGTCAGAGCAGATAATATAGTAGCTAGAATAAGGACAAAAATTAGAAGATGGCAACCAAGATACCTTATATGTTAGTATCGTTGGAAAAAATATCTATATACCGCATTTGACAGTAAGAATATGTCTGGATTCAGAAATGATCGGGGGAGATGTTTCCCATCTGGGAAGAGCTTCCATTTGGCTTTTTGGCGAGCTGTCAGTCAGCAGGATCTACCTACGAAATATGCTAATCCATCTCTATCCAGAGCATTCCTCCAGCTGAGCCCCTCTTATCTCAAGAGATGTCCATCCTCTTAGTATCCTGTTGGATGGTCTCAGATATTTAATAATAATTCTCTTAGATTATTCTAATTTTAGCCTATAGAGGGGGCAAGTATCAGGATTTGCATAATTTAGTCAATGCTGAAACGGTTACCCAATCTTGGTAAATGTCATGAAGTCTTCCTTTTCACTTACTACAAATATGTATGCAAATGTTGTTGAGTGAATAGACGAATGTGTCATTTATGTTATTACCGGGTAAATGGGCAGCAAAGTGGAATCTGAAATGGTACAAATAAAGACGGGTGTATTTCTTTTTGGTCGTGTCTAAATAAATAGTCTGTGGATGTAACAGATTTAAGCAAAACGGTGCACGGTGGTGTGGATTACTGATTACTGTGTTCTTTCAGCTGCTCATCGAGTACGAGCGTGCCTCCTTCTCTCTGAAGCTGCTCTCTACTCAGGAAGTCAATGAGGTGGTCACACACATAGGAAACTGTCTGCTGAGGATATGTCCAGGCCTTCCACCAAGGTGACAACCTCTGTGTGTGTGTGTGTGTGTGAACATTCCTCTTGATTTAGCCTTTACCACGGTGCCGAGAACTGGATGCATTCTCAGTGAGAAAGCCAAATGTATTTTATTTGCTTTTTTTTTTCAGCAAAGTGATCAAGAAGCTCCACATGGAGCCTCCAGACAGGATGACCTCTGTGCAGACTCTGTGGGAAAACAACAAGCCTGTTGAACCAGGACCTTGTGGTATTACACTAATTTCTGCAAACATCTGTGTGTTAGACAGTGAATTTGCATGAAGGGTATGGTACTTACAGATGGTGAATTGTTTGCAGCTTCATACAGCCTTTGGGAAAGTACTGTCTGTTGTGTTTTCTATTCTGCCAGGTGGGTTTTCTCCGATGTACAGATGTGTCTGTGACTGGTTGGGACTGCCTTACAAAGAAGAGGTGCAGTGGGTCAGTATTCTGTAGTTGTTTGATACATCCTGTATGAAATGTGCAGCACTACATTAAATCTAATGCTAGTATAATTTCCATGTTAATTTGCTCACAATGGACATGTTTGCTTCCTTTTGTTTCCTGTCCAGGATGTAGACACCATCTATTTGACACAAGACACCAGAGAACTCAACCTGCAGGACTTCAGCCATCTGGAGAACAGGCGAGTGAAGTTAAGATATAACCCAGAGCACGCTGGCATAACCTGAACAATTATGAAATATGTTGCACATAAATCAGGCCATGTGGCTGAGCTTGTCTGAAATAATGTGACACAAAGCAAAATCATTTAGATCTTTCCATTGAGGTCACTCTCAGGCCCTGCAGTAGGGATAGTGATACTGTTGGTATGAAATGGTCTGTTTTTACTTTGGTGATTTGCTAAAGTCTAAAGTAAGAAAATGCTCATGAAGTCAAACGTGTTATTGTTGCTATAATCTTTTCTTTCTTTCCTGCCTGATCCTCAGGGATCTGGTGGCTATAATAGGAGTCCTGGAGTTCAACCAGTGGTTTACCAAGCTCTCCATTAAGGATTACAAACTGGTTAGTAACTGCTTCCCGGAAGTTTTCTTGCTTGTTCACTGATCGTGACTTTTCAGGTCAGACAAAAATCATAAACATATATACTCTAACCTCATGGCAGCTGTCCGGTGAAGGTCTGCTGTGTGAATAATGGTAGCAACGAGTTGTGCGTTTGCAGCTTACTGAGCACACTTCATTACCGCAGGGCTTCTTTGTTGATGTTATATTGTGCATTATGAATAATATTTTTACCGGTAATTTCTACTTCTACATATCAATACATCATTCACACTGGACCTTATCAATGCATGAGAATATTATTATATCATGTATCGGTATAGAAAGCTCTTTGTGGCTTACTCGATGTGTCTCTGACGCCCGTCCATGTCTGTATTTATCTGCCTATACACCCCTTGTTTCCTCCCTCGCCCCCTCCTGTCTGTTGACCAAGGATCAGTCGAATGTTTTTTTGTGATAAGACTCCTAATCCTACGAAGACCATGGGGCTCCTTGTCTCTCCGTTGGCCCCCTGCGGCATTCCATTACTAACTCTAAAGCCAGTGTTAGGTTTTTCTATTCAGTAGTGGGACATGGTATCATTTAGATTCAATTCTGAGTGTTTAAACCGTAAATAAATCAGTGTTTTCAATAGCAAATCCATTACTGACTAAATTATCCAGAAACTTAAACAGCTGACCTTTTTCTTCTTTTTATTTTTTGTTTAGTACTTTCACACTGCTAAACTTGATTTGACTTGAGCTGGACTGAAGTGCAGAAAGAGAAAATGATGAAAGCACAAGGAGCAGCGAGACAGAAACAGAATAGTGGACAGGTCAGAGGACGGATTATAACGGAGGTGGATCAGGAAGGAATGCTCACATTTAAAGAGAAGCCAGAGCAGAAATGTTTCCAGCATTTGGAATGCTGCTCGTTACTTTGTAAAAGTGAGTTCCCAACAATGCAGGGCCGACGCTGTCCACCGGACTGATGTATTCGTTGTAGCTGGAAGAAAACAAAGTCTAAATTGAGCAGAAAAGACACAGCACTGCTCTGGAATGGATGATATAACACACTCCAACCTCTCTCTCTTTATCTTGAAAAGTGATTATGCTACTCTGTCTCAGCCCAATCAGGCTGTCCAAGCAAGATGCTGAGCCAAAAATGAGTGGAAGGGAGAGGAGGAGACGGCAGCGAGCAGAAAAACATCCCTCTGAATAACCCATGATCCCACAGTGTGTGGGTGCGTCTGTGGAAATGTGTGTGTGAAAGTGTGTGATGCTGCGGCAGACATAGGGTCAGGCTCAACGCAACACGACAAGGCTCGTTTCATGGTGCAGCACATGCGACTGTCTCTGAGCTGTCCCCAGCAGTTGTACTCTGACTCTCGTAGAAAATATTGCCTTTATTGTCCCCCCGTCCTCTGCTACGACTGGCTCCTCGCTCCCCTCCATTACTCATCCCTCATCACCCTCGTACTCTACCTCCCTCTTCTGTATTATATGTCATCCCTTGTTGCCCTCCATCGTTCTTACCCCTTCTCTGTATTACTCAGTTTCGCATGCTTAATATGTGAACAGTCCCATTCTTCTCTCTCCCTCTTGTTGTCTCTTTCTCACCATTCCCCCCCCCCCCCCCCTCCTCCTCCTCATCGTAGATAATGGACAATGTTGTCAGTGTTTTGGCCTCAGTGAGGCTACAGGCTAGAGAAAGTAGAATCTCACTAACAGCGAATAACAACAGAAGAGCAGCCCAGTAGAATGACTTCATTATGAAGCGCTGTGACTCAGCATGGTTAGTTACCATAGACAAACCAGGATGTGTGTCTGTGCACGTTGGAGTTTGAGGCAGCACCCAGTGAAATGGGTCAGTGAACATCTAGGTAGGGGCAACTGGTGAATGTTTAATTTGAATGCTCCTCCTGCCCCAGCTGTGTCTCCTGTGCTGCTGAGACCACAGAAGCCAGACGACTTTTCTCCTGCTTCGAGTCTGAAGTCTCTCCACTCGTCTTGTCACACATAAACAGGCTCTAGGAAAAAGAGACAGGATTTGCTCATATGCTGTTTTTCGGATTGTATTTTTTTTTTTCATTACGGCTTTAATTTGTACAGAAACAGCTTTCTGGAGCGGTTTTGATCTCTATTATTCCTGCAACCTTCAGTGTTTCAATCCAAACATTGCTGTGCCTCAGAGCTGGTTCAGTGAATTAATTAGTCGGGTAATTAGTGGATTTTTTTATACTTTTGATGAGTGGAGGAGGGAGCTGAGATCTATTTTTACTGCTGTGGCTCGTAGTATTAAGCAAATGCATCTATTTTTCACTTTTCATATCACCCTGACTGTTTTCTTCATACAACACTAAAATGTAGGAATTTTCCAGAGCTCTTTCTTTCGCCCTGAAATGAATGTACCAGCAGAATTACGTGTTCTGACATTTGTGCCGTGCACTCCCTTTTTTGTCTTCAGTCTGCAGATGTGTGTGAGCAGATTCTGCGGGTGGTGTCTCGCTCCACTCAACTGGAGGAGTTGGTTCTGGATAACACAGGACTCAAAACGTGAGAATACACAAACTATTAAAGGGGCCCTCCACTGATTTCACACAGACTGTCAATTTCTACTATATTATACAGCATTGCATCTACTCTAGCAGAGCATCAAGTGTGATGAAATTAATGATAATCAATTCACGTCGATCCCAAAGAATACATATTTTAGCGGAAATGTATTAGAATGGTATAACAGTGGCTGCTGGGATCGGCTCCAGCAACACCTGCGGCCCGGATTTTTGGATAAAGCGGTCAGGAATCAATTAATGTATTAGAATGTTAACATTTCCAAATAAGGAAGATGCTAACTTTCACTATTACATTTAGGATTAAATTTCTCAGAGCTTGAAACGTAACTCATCTTGTTTAATTGACTTGATTTTAAGATAAAATATGAAACTATGCTTGTCTTGAGTTTGTACGATCACTTTTTATAGTTCAAAATGTTTTTGATTAATACTGCTAATTTCCCAGATATAAACCAAAGTGACGTGGTAAGAATTCTGATGTGGGGATGAACGTAAATGGACACCTTTGTTGTAAATGTTCTGCACATACAGACTTTGCAGCGGCTTTGCAGAGGGGTCTGGCTGTGAATCTTTTCTTTGTATCTTTTCATGCTACACAATAGATTAAGCACAGATAGCCCAAGTAGCATTAGCAAACCCAATCCTAGTCATGTTCCAGTAAGCAGTGACAGGGAAACCAGTATGTATCCAGTAACTGAAGCAGCCAAGTCTAATGTATGTTTGGCTTTGTTATATTGAACTATATTCATGTAACCAAAGCATCTTGATAGATTGGATGTTATATTGTTAATATTCACGTATTAAATCCACTCTTGCAGTGACTTCGCCCAGAAGCTGGCCGCCGCCCTGGCCCTTAACCCCAGCTCGGGCCTCATCGCCATTAATCTTGCCAACAACCCACTGGAAGACCGAGGTAGGACATAAACTGCAATCCGGTGTGATGCACTCATCTCTGCTCTGCTGCATATTCCTTTCTGTGAAGTGAAATATTGAAATACTTTAACCTTTGTCTTGTCTTTTGGTCAAAACCAACCTGCCAGCTGTGTAATAGCAGATAAATTGCTCTAGATGTACATTAAAACAAAATCCCCCTGATAGGGAGATCCAATGGTTTGCTGTCGGTTCACCCGTTAACAGTTAGCGTAACTACCGGTAGTCTAATATTTCATCGACTCCATCGTGAGGTCTTTCCAGGATGTATGATTTAAAGATATGATCAGATATTCAGACAATCATAGGAAACCGAGCAGACATCTCGGACAACGCTCTCAGTATTGTAATGAAGGCAGTTCTTAACACAAATTATAATGTCATTTTGACGTTCTCCATTCTGTTTTCCTCTCTTGTTGCAGGTATCTCATCCCTGGGTGCTCAGTTTGCCAAACTTTCTATGGGGCTCAAACATTTAAACTTCTCCAAAACCTCTCTATCGCCCAAAGGTATGTTTCTCTTGGAAGCGTTTCCTGAAACAGCCGAATGATGGGGTGTTCATTTGCCTGCTCCCCTTCTGTCAGATGCAGTTTACATCCTCCACTAATCCGTTCATGCCTACTGCTGGGATGCTAATGACTCTCCATTAATGAATTCTGTGAGTGGAAGATGAAGGCCAAGAAAAAGTTGGATGCAAAGACGACCTGTAAACAGTGTGCAGGGTTTTATTTGCATAAACAGAACGGAACCTCTTGACATGACTGTCAAATCCTTCTTCGCGGCCTTTAATGATACCCCTGTGCCAAAGCCTTTCTGCAAGAAACAAAAAAAGAGAGAAACTGCAGGAGATTTGTCCAAATTTACAGATTCAATGTGGGGGGCTGTCAACAAACACTTGCAGGTGAAATTGTTTCTTGGTTCTCATCCAATGTAAGTGTTCCAGTGCCCCACGCTGCCTTCAGGGACTCGCTGTAAGCATGCTTTGCTCTCAGGCAATCAATAAAGGGCTATCCTATTTCACAGTGGGAGGTTAGTGAAGACCTGCCTTGCTTAAACCGACACCTGGTCATCTAGCTAAAGGCCTAATCTGTAACTGAAGAAACTAAGCAACAGTAAAACACTGAGGACGTCTTTTGCCCTTTTTTGCAATTCAGCAGATCAATAATTTGATCATTTGAATTTCAATTCAAGTTCATTGTAACTTAAATATGTTAAAGTTGCATCTATAATAATAGGATTATTTTATTGATCATATTCAGCATTGGGACTTCATCAGGGCCCTTCTAGCGTGCTTTAGCCGAGCTTGCATGTACGAGTATCACACTTTCATACACTCTCTTTACGATTAATGCATTCACACGTATTTACTGGCTTAAAAAGATTCTCTACTTGTTCTTCGAATGTGTTTGCATTGATTCTGTGAAACATAGAAAAGGAGACTCCTCATGAAGGTGTGTTGTTACATTTGCATAATCATAAGAAAGCAGTCCTTTATCTTTCCGTGCATTCCCTCGACATTCTGATTCTCTTTTTCTTGTTTATCACCCACTGCTCATTTCCTCTTTTATTTCCGTCAACATGCAGGGATTACACGAAGTGGAGATTTGAGGTCTGTGATAATGCTGACACAAATGCGTGTGTGTGTGTGTCTGTCATAGGGGTGAACAGCCTTTGCCAGTCACTGAGTGCCAACCCCTCTATACCCAGCAGCCTGGTCCATCTGGACCTCTCAGGGAACGTCCTCCGAGGAGACGACATGCAGGTTAGAGAAAGCGACAGAGAGATCCATTTCAGAGCTCGTATCAATAACGCCTAATTGACTCAAAAGGTTCAGATTTGCAGTCACTTTGCACGCTGTAAATCCGTTAGCTCGTCTTCCTGCTGGACCTGCAACATCTGTTCAGAGGACAAGCGCATCAGAACCGACACTGTTAAACCGTGTAACCTAAATTTACAGGAATTAGCAGCAAGTATTTCCTTCTTAAAATGTATCGCTTACTGGGAACAGATTTTCAATATAGAAAGTTACTATACATTTAAGGTACTATATTTGAATCTACAGCATATAGTTTGTGTTCAATAATAATTAAAGAAGAAATGTGCGATTGTTGTCTGTGTGTTTCAACACAAGTCAAAGGCAGAGACTATCATGTAGACAGAAAGCACCAACCGTCTGATAAGTGGGCAGCTGTTCTCCCCTTTAAAGACATCCACATATAAAGCTTTTCCCTTGTGACGGTGTGAAATGTGTTGCTTTACATTTAGCATTTCTACCATTTCCTGGGTCAACCGAACAGCATGGAAACCCTCGACCTCTCCAACACTGACTGCTCATTGGACCAGGTGAGTCCGGAGGCCCGGTAAGAGCTCAAAGGTGCTAGGATAAAAGGTAGCAGAGGTGTCTGATCGTGGATATTATTATATTTTTCATTATGCTACAGTATAAGATGAAGTGCTTGACATTACTACCTATGTCACAAAGAATGTAATGCAGTTTTATAAACCCTTTCTATCTGTGCTGCTGTTTGCAAGGCTGTATGTGATTTATTGATGCAAGTCTAATAGTCAAACACATTGTATTGATTAGACTGAGATGTAGCCAGCTGTCAGTCTGTCACTGAATACATTGATTAATATACTGTCTGAATGCACTACACACTTCTCCACACGCAACATAGACACAAAGCTTTTGGAGAATAATGGTTGGAAGGTTCAGAGACTAACTCAACACCCTGAATGTTAATGCTTATTTCCAACTAACAATTTGGAAATTAATAAATTGAGCAATACTTCAGAAATGTCACACAGTTAAGATTTAGAGCTGATATGTTATCTGTATCTTCCAGGTCTGTTCAGCACTGCTGCGAGGCTCGATCCAACAGCTGTCCGTTCTGAACATGTCAAGAAGTATCTTCCCTCATAGGTGAGGATAAAAAAAAAAAGAAATTAAATAGAAAAATAGAGGGTTAACAACAAAAAGAAGTGTGATATTTGCAAAGACAAGAGTAGAAGAAGAGGCACTTATTGCAGTGAATGTTATTGTGTTTAGCAGATGTTAGAAATGACCGTACCATTCAGGTATGAATTTGCATCAAGACTCAAATACGCCAGCTAGTGTTCGTCACAAAAGAACAATCATCTTAAACCTCGCAAAATAAAATAAAATGAACATTAACATTGTGTTTTTAAAGTGTGCAAGGCATATTTCATTTGTAGATCATTCTGTTTCCAGGCATCAACTCACCCTGCCTTAATTCAGGGTCGGAATGCAATATTTGTTACATCCCCAAACCGGTTAAATCAATGGTCCTGACGTGTCCAGGACATTGTCCTCCATTATTTGCTCGCTGCAAAACATCCCACTGAGACTTACATATGATTCTCCTCCCAATCTCAATTACATTTCAAGCTCAGCTTTGTCTTTGTCCTGAAATGACTCCGAAGGTACAGACAAAAATCTTCTTTTATGTTGGTGTGTGACGCCTGCTGGTGGCAAGGGGTTATTACAGACAAAAAGTAAAATGTTGGCCTGAATATCAAGTCAGTTAAAAAAAATTAAAAAAAATAAAAAAAAGCTCTCCTGGAATTTTGAAGGAACTGTTTTAACCGTCTGGCATTGTCTCGTGTTCTCTTGTAGAAAAGGCAAAGATGTTCCTCCTTCATTCAAGCACTTCTTCAGCAGTGCCATGTCTCTCAGCTCCATCAACCTGTCAGGAACCAAGCTACCGCCAGAAGCCCTCAAGTGAGAGGAGCTTTCATTTACATTTAATGTGACTGAGCAGCAGCTCACGCTGTCCCACAAGCTGTTACACTTTACATTTAGGTTGACTCTTTTATCACTGGTGTTCTCATCTGAAGCTAAATGTCACCCAATGTTGCAGAGATTTTTTTGGGGGGGGTTACTGAAAAATCTTAATGTTAGTCAAGATTATGAATCATCCGTGCTCACAAATACAGGCAAATGGAACAAAATGAGTCAAACGTAGTTTATTAAGTGAAATATGTAACATATTTCATATGTTACATATAATACAGACCAATGAAAGTATATATTTATGTTATCTTAGAGCTCTCCTGCTCGGCCTGGCCAGTAACTGCAATCTGAAGGACGTGTCTGTCGACCTCAGCTGCTGTGAGGTAAGACGTCAAATACACAACCCAATGATGTAGATGATGATGATCCAGATAAAACTAAAAAGAAGCACAATTTAAGCAAAATTCCACAAAATACAGTGAATTCATTAATTGGATTTTAGTGGGATTTCTTCTTTTGATTTCAGGAATTTATTCTCTATCTTTCTAGCATTTGTGCAAGTTAGGTGCATATATATATATATTTTTAATAGTTTCGAGTCTTTAGTGCTCCAATAAGATCATCACATTAGGATCCTGTTTGACAACCCGGCAATACGCCAGGATGCTGCATAATGGAGTACTTGGCAGACAGCGGGGAGGGAGAGATGTGCATAACATAATTTTCTGTCACACACGCACCTTCTCTGCTCAAGCAGAAAGACAGATTCAACAGATTCAATGGGATTGCTAAAGATATCACATGAATACAAATTACACAGGAAACCAACTGAATGTTCCTTTAGAAATCTCGCCAGTCTCAAAATGACGTGTTCCATCCTTCTTGAAGTCTTAATGAACCCTTTAGTGGAGGAAGGCCAAAGCTGAGAGGGCTGATTAAAATGTTATGCAAAGTGATGACTGTGTGTGCAACTGGTGAGTGTGTGTCTCGAATAGCAGAGCAGGTATTAAGCATCTGTGTGTGTTGGTGCCTCTAATTGTCGGTGTGAGTTTAACATGCTGTCCTCTCCACCTAACGCCGCGGTAAGCTTGGCCATTGTGTAAGTACCGGTGGGCTCACCCTAAATATTAAACACCTCATCATTATTATTTGAAGGGCTGATTTGTGGGATCCATCTTATTTTTTAGCATGTTTTTCATTCAGCTTTTACAATTGAAGCATTTGTAAATACTTTTTGATGGGTTTATAATGCATGTATAAACTTATCAATGATTGATCTTTCACATTTGCCCTCTTGCCTCTTTAGATGCGGTCAGGAGGCTCACAGATTCTTGAAGGCTGTATTGCTGAGATCCCAAATATCTCCAGCTTGGACATCTCTGACAACGGTGAGAAGGCAGCTTCCACGGTTATTGTTCCCTATTGTTATTGATCTTTTTAACCCTAAACTTGTCATCAGCAAGTAACAAAACCAGTTCCGATGAGTGCATTTTATTCTCATTTCTGATCCACCCCTCTCTCTCCAGGCCTGGATTCAGACCTGTACACTCTGTTGCTGTGGTTGGCCAAGAATCGGTCCGTCAGACATCTCTCTCTGGGCAAGAACTTCAATAACATCAAGTCCAAGTAAGAATGCCGGGGTGGAGAACGTGCACAGCTGACGTGTTCAGCTCGGGGCTGAGAGGGAATCCCTCGTGGTTAGGCCTGGGTTGGGTTTGGTTGTGGCTCGGTTAGTCTGATGTGGACTCCTGACTCGTGTCACATTCACTGCACCGAGCCAAAACACATTTCACCATATGTTGGCGTCCACAACATAGGAAGTACAAATACATAATGAGCGGGTGGAGAAGACTATGCTTCGTGCTGTAACTGAGACGTTTCTCCTTGTTGTGTTTCTCCTGGACTCAGAAACCTTGCCCCGGTGCTGGACAGCCTCGTCCACATGATTCAAGAAGAGGAGTCGGTGAGTTTTGAATTTCCTCCTCTAAAAGGATGATGCTATCGCTCTCATTTTTTGTTGCACAAGAAATAAAGCTCCAGTCAAAAGCTGAACCAGGGGAACAAGCTAACCTATTGAATTACTGTCCAAATATTTGTATTGGTTTTAGTCAGTAACTTCCAGGAGTCCTAATTGGTTTCTTGGAAAAGGTGAAGCCCAAACTCCAGGATTTTCTTTCTAACCAAGACATCGTCTCCCTTAAACCGCAATTAATTTTGCAATTTGTTTTTATGTAGATTAATAAAAGATATAGGGAGATTAATTAGAGAGCATCAGGGTGGCTGGGAGGCAATTGTAATTACTACTGGATGGACTCAAGGCGTGCTGCTTCCAATGTTTCTCTCCTGTGGTGGGAAACCAGACGTAGCGCTTCTCTCCATCATGCTGCTCAATCATAGACAGGAGACTCTTTCGTTCTCATCAAGCTGTTGGAAAAATGACAGCCGTTCAGCAATAGGGATCTGTTTCTACTGTACTGGAGATTCTTTCAGAGTGAATCCTTGTTCAGGAACAGGTTTATTACTTGCTCTGTTTCCCACAGGAGGGCATTCAAAATATTATCTATTGTAATTCCTGTTAAGGTTTTAGATGCTGAGACTTAGACACAAATAAATGATAAATAATAAATAAATGATACAGTGATGTTGAAACCACCTTATCTATTGTTTGCATATTTTAGTGGTTGAGATGAGGGTCAGGTCTAAGTGACTCTTGGATGATCTTTTAGAGTCAAAAGCTGCGATTGGCACTAAAAACCTCTGGAATTCGAGTAAAGTCTTTACTGGCTTAAAATCAGGACTGGTCATTATTTAGGAGTTTCTCCTATCAGTGATGATATGCCGTCAGCCTCAGTGTTTGTCCGAGGATGGTTGCCAGGAATCTCAGCTGGGCGAGGATATTTAAATCATATTAGCTTTGGCATTTTTAGAAGTACTAAAATTGTTATAAAGGATTTACGCTTTTAGCACCTGGAAGATGTTATGTTATCTCTGCCACAAACTCTCTCTGCCCCCCCCCTCCCCCCCCCTAGGCCCTCACCTCTCTGTCTCTAGCAGACTCCAAACTAAAGAGCGATCTGACCATCGTGCTGAATGCTCTTGGCAGCAATTCCACACTCACCAGGTTAGACATCAGTGGGAATGCCATGGGGGACATGGGAGCCAAGATGCTGGCCAAGGCTCTGCAGATCAACTCCAAACTCAGGTGAGAAGATGTCCAGAGTCAAGAAGATGCTCAGACATTTAGTATAAGCATGGTAATAAACACTGATACAATGTAATTACTTGTATAAGTATTTTGTAGTGTTTCGTGTTAGCACTGTAATGAAAGCATATTTAGTATTTTTGAATCTGAGTGTATCTGTTTTTTCTTTTCTTCGTTTTTACATGAGCAGACAACAGACTTTCTATAATGCTGAATGAAAATGGGTTGATAGCCAGTAGTATATCATTCCAGTTGACAAATGCAATAAGAAAGTTAATGCACGTTTATCTGAATGCAAATTTATATAAATACTGACACCATTCCAGTTTCCACTCTGCAGACACTGAAACCCATGCAAATGTCTTTTAGTCAAGCCAGATGCTTAAAATATTACTTTTACGAGGAGACCTAACCAAGAATAATTCATAAATAATTTTGTAATGAGCCACTGTGCTGCAGCTTCTTGTTAAGCATTTGAATTATATCACTTCATGTTATTCTGTGCAGGACTGTGATCTGGGATAAGAATAACACCAGTCCTCAGGGTCTCCAAGACGTAGCAGCTGCTCTGGAGAAGTAAGTAGCGCAGTGTGTATAAAATGTACATCCGCTTGTGTGCTGATCGCATCTGAACGGATGGATGAGTGGAGAGCAGTTTCATCTTGGATGTTATTTGGCCTTGTGCTCAGCAGGAGGAACGTGTGTTTGGACAGGAAGAGATAGGGAGAGAGGAAGGAGTGAAAACACAGGGAGGATATCAACAAAGAAAAAATGGTGGATGAGAAGATGCTGGGAAAGAGAAAAGAGGAGAACAGAATAGACTAAGAGAGAATAAATTGGATTTTTAAACAGTCTCGTCTGTCCGTGGTCATGAATGTTCAATATTCTGTGTGTGAACATGAAATGACATTCAATACGCATTTCACTAAATTTGCTTCTGGGACACATCTGTGCATCGTCTCATCTTTTCTGCTTATCTCTTTCCCATCAGAACATTTCCCCTCTGAGTCTCTATTGAATTATTGAAAAAACAATGCACTATTCTGTTTAGCTGTGTGTGTGTTCCTTTTTTTGACATTCTTCAGAAGTGTTCCTGCCAAATATTAAGTGGAGAGTATGTGTGATTATCAGTAGAGAGGAGAGATTATCAAATACTAATAGGGTTCAATTAATCATGGGGAGCCGTCAGAATATTGTATGTGACTTAAGGTAACACGGCGTCTGTCTAACACTCGGCACCCAGCGGTTGTTGGTTCACATGGGTGTAATCATAGGGATACATAAGGATTCATCTGATTGGACCATATCAATAGCACTGCTTGTCACAGTTCAATAAAATATTTTGTAAATTATAAATGAATACCCCAACTGTGTTGTCTTGACTGTATCAGTACAGTGAGTGGAATTGTAAACCATATATCCTGTTGCATCAGGCGACGTGTGTGTACAAATACGCCTCTTCATGTTTAATGATGCCTGCACAGCTTGCTGCTTGTCTCTGCCTCTGTCCTCCTCCTCTAATGTGAACTGGGTGTCTGCTCATCAGGAACTTCAGCATCCGTTTCATGCCCATCCCCATCATCGATGCCTCTCAGGCTCTAAAGGCCAGCCCCGAGAAAACAGAGGACGCTCTGTTAAAAGCAAGTCAAGAGTTATTTTGATGGCCTAGAAATTCTTCTAAATTTGACAATTTACAGTTTCACATCATCATCATCATCAGTTGTGTTTATCATCATGACAGAGGTTTTGTGTTTTTACCTTTTTAGATTGAAAATTATCTGTACAGAAACCATGAAACCAGAAAATACCAGCAGGAGCAGGCCTATCGTCTGCAGCAGGGCATCGTGACGACCACCACGCAGCAGGTGTGTAACAAACGCACACACAGATTTTGGATTATGCATCACGATCGTTTTGGTTCTGACCTCATCCATAACAGTTCATAAGGGTAGATGGGGAAATTACAGTAACATTGTACTGTGTCCAGTAAAGGTAACGCATATTTGGTCTTTCCTTTCTTACTTGCTTCCAGATGATTGACCGGATTTGTGTGAAGGTCCAGGACCACCTGAACTCTCTGAGGAACTCGGAGACTGACGCCATCTTGGAGGACGTTAGAGCAGCAGAGAACCTCATCAAAGATGCCAGGAACTCTAAAACGGTGAGGGCAAATGTTCTTTACTACGCTGGGACCACACTTTAAAAAAAGAAAAATACATCCGTACTTTAGTGGTCTCCCACACCTTTTTTTTTATTTGTCTCTATAATCCTGCCTTCCATGTCTCCTCAGCTGCTTCCTAAACTCTACCACCTCGGATCAGCTGCCAGAGAGGAGGTGAGCAGCCTGTCAGGAGGCCCCATTCAGGAGAAACTGGAGAGTATGGCTGGAGAGGTGGCGACTGTCATGGACCAACAGCTGCAGGTAAAGGCCGCACCTCCAGAGATGACGGAGAGATGGTTGTCAGCTTTAAAACTAATTCAGAGAGATGACTCTTCCTTCCTCGTAGACTCTGCTGGACTCGATGGTGGATGAGGCAGAGTCTCTGTGCCCCCATGTGATGAAGAGGGGCAGCCTTCGTTCTGAGCTGATGAAAGCCAGCTCAGCCAAGATGGCCGTACCCAAACGCTTTGTCTCCAAAACGCTCCTGGAGCAGTCGGGGGTGGATATTATCAATAAGATCAGGTGTTTGTGCGTTTGTAACGATGGATTTAGAAGATCACTAAGATGGTTCTGTCGTTATGTTCGCCTGTAAATCCCCGATCTGCTGCCTCTCTGGGTTCCAGTGAGGTGAAGCTGAGCCTGGCCTCCTTCCTGTCTGATCACATCGTAGATGAGATTCTGGAGGCTCTTTCAACTGCCCAACTCACTCTGGTATGAATAACAGATCTGTCAACTGGCTCACGGATTCATTCATTCTCAATGGCCATCATTTAGCTTCAGCTTTCATTTAAGCCTTTCACGTCTCGTCACCTCGCTTGTTAGTATAAGCGTGTTTATTTTCTGTAGTTCTAAAGGGAATCGCTAAAGAGGCTTTACTCTTCACTCTGTCTACCTTCTATCCTGCCCCCATAATGTATCCCTTTCCAAATCTATTGTCTCCCACCTGCTTTACCACACTCTGCATCTTTCCTCTCCTCCTCTGTTGCACCCATATCTTGTTCCTGCAACACCTCATCTTTTTTTTTTTTATCCTGTCTCATTCGTTCAGGCAGACCATCTGGTGCTGAGAGGTCGTCCCTTGGTGCAGCAGGAGTCTGTGGACATGGACATCCCGGAGAAGATTCCCAAACGGGCATCAGCTGAGATCCTGGAGGCTGAGAGGCTCGATGATCTGGAAACATGCATGGTAGGTTGCAATGCAATGGGAATTCTGTCGGATAGTTTCATCATCGGATTTTCGTTAATGCAGTCCAGATCACACCACGTTTTAATTAGCTCAACTCCACAAACACCAACAATTAATTTTAGCCTCTACTGGAAGAAATAAACCCTGAAGAAAGACTTTAATGCTAATCTCAATAGCATTCCTCATAATCAATGACATGAACAGTATTTTAATGTTGCTTGTATCGCTGGTTTTTCTTGTTGGTATATGTGTACTTAATAACGACAAATGTGTGGTGAATCTAAGATGATCAAACTTTCATGTGTACAGAGTTGATTGCATCAGATCGGCTCATGTACCTGACCCAGAGGGCTATTGGGGCCCTGCCCAGTAGCAAGGCCTGGGGCAGGGGCCCGCCAGCATTTAACTGATCACTGCGTGGTGGTGAGTTGGATCAGATTGTGAGGGAGGTTTCTGGATAGACCTGACAGATCTAAATGATCAGTGAGGGTTTGTTTGGAACGTTTGGTTCTTGACCCTGTCAAATTGGTCTTTAACCTCCAGGAGAGGTGAGGTGACGTCTATTCCAGTATTAGACAAACCTCCGATCCACGAGGAACAATTTGTTTTTCATCTGTCCCAGCTGTATACCTTTGCTGGGGGCGGGGGCGGCTGGAGGGTTTATGGGAATTTGCCCAATCTATCCGTGTTTTTTGGGGATCTGGGGAAAGCTTATCATTGCGTTCCTCAAGGTACAGTTTGAGTTTCTTGAGTTGGGTTTTGGTCACCTGTGAGGTTAAAAAGTGAGTGCGAGATTGACCGACGGATCGTGGCGGCGTCCACAGTGACGTGGGCTTTGAACTGTCCGTTGTGTTGGACAGCGAGTTGAGCCAAAAAGCAAAACTCTGTTTTATATTTTTAAAACTGAAGTGTTTATTGAACCTAAAATGACTAATTTAAATACAATTTTGCGTATATCAGTTTTGATCTATTAGTTTTACTGCATCAGGCATTCTAGTGTGGAAACAACACCATTTATGATGCCTCACAAACAATATCAGATATGACACGCTTGATGTTACAGGGCTAACCTGTGACTCATTTCCACTTTAAAAACCAATGAGTTTGAAAAGATAAATATATTTGTCACCCGTGAGGTGTGGTAGACGCAAAATGAAACCTCCACGTTCTCCTGTCTCTCAGCGTTGTTACTTGTCTTCATCTTGCATTCCTCTCTGACCTCTTCTTCTTTGGCATAATCATCACCAACTTTGTCTTTCATTTTATCTTCTCTAGGCCTTATTGTGTGTTGTCTTTCTCCTTCTTCAATTTCTTTCCCCATCTTTCCTTCGTTCCGCCTTTGCTCAATGGAGACTCTGTGCTGCACCGTAAGTACTTCTGACTGTCCCTCTAAGCTTTCCTTTCAGTCCCTCTTCTTTCTCTCGGTGTCTGCAGCCTGTCTTGCAGCTGACTGTCCTGTGGTTTTGTAGTTCAACCAGCCTCCTTTTGTCAAATACTAAAAAAAGCATCATTTGCGAATGCATCCAGTCACATTTCACTGCTTCTCTCCAATGGATGTCTGTCATAACCATCTTGTGAATGTAGATCACAGTCCAGTCTAATATGGAGCATGTGTCATACATGCTAACCATGTAGAAAGACTCAGTCAAATTCATGTATATTCTTTCATAAATAAACTACTCTCTTAAATGTTGTGTTTCAGGATCCAGATTATATTTGAACATGAGAATTTTCTGTTTCTTTATTCTGCATACTGTGCGAGTCAAACATTTAACGCAGTTAAGAAGCTTGACGACAAGGATATTTACACTTGCACATCTTTGGACAGAGCAGCATTTCAGATTATAAATTCTGTTAGTTACGATTAAACCACTGTTAATAATCCCAGAGAGGAAAGAGACACATTTAATGTATTTGTGTTTATTTGTTGTTTATTTATGCTACAGGATGTTGTTTTTTTAAAGAACGATCCTTACATTTGTAACTTTTTAACTCCTTTGAATGATGACCATTATAATGCTTACAATAATATCTGCTTCTCTTTCAGATGACTCCTAAATCCAAGAGGAAGAGCATCCACAGCAGAATGCTTCGGCCCGTGTCTCGTGCCTTTGGTAAGACGATCAAAAAAAAAAAAATTAAATAATAATGTTAGGGTATTGATTAAATTGCTATCACATCCCGCTTTATTGTTCTGCTTTATAATTTGGTCTTTCAAATAATTATATTTAACTAACACTATAGTTAAAACTGGTGATGCCAGAACATTCAATACATATATATCAATTTTAAAGCATCTTGATGAACGTTCTGCACACAGAGATGGAGTTTGACCTGGATAAAGCTCTTGAGGATGTCCCTGTCCATGTGGAGGACACTTCATCTAGAACTCCACCCACTCCATTGCGTGCCCTGCCAAAGCTGGAGCACCATGCATCAGGGATGATGGTGGAGCTGCCATCCGAAGAGGAAAAAAAGCTGCAGCACTTCACCAAATTGCGACCCCGCCGGAACAAGAAAAAACATTCCAGTAAAGTACCTGTGAGTAAAGTGTTGAAGGCGGAGGGAGTTCAGCTCAAGACATGAATGGACCAAAAAGTAGCTTACTTTGATTCACTTTCAACAGTCCACAGACAACTAAGATTCTTCAATTTCCTCTTTCAGGAAATCAGCAGTGCCCCATCTCAGGATGGGGAGCAGAACGGCCTCATGGGAAGGGTGGATGAAGGCGTGGATGAGTTCTTCTCTACGAAAGTCACTAAGATGAATCAAAAGTAAGGATTCATATTTAATGTATCACTATTTTTGCAGTTTTTACAAAACTGTCATACGCATTCATATGATATTGTCTCCGTCTGTCACGTTATACCTTGCTATGTCTTATTTCAGGCGCTGCCTGAGGAGTTCAGACTCTCAGGAAGGAGAGAAGAAGAAGAGCAAAGGAGGATTCCTGAACCTCATCAAGCGTTCCTCTAAATCAGATAAATCTGATAAGTCAGAAAAAAACCAGCCAACCCTTTCAGCCATGGGTTCATCCCCTGCATCTTTGGCCTCAGCGCAAGCTTGTAGCATCCCAGAGGAGCCCTCCTCACCAAAGACGGCAGCAAAGAGTCCAGCGCCAGAGACAAAGTCCAGGTATAGATGATCTAAGCCAGAAGAATCACTTACCAGCTAACGCTGTGTGATTCTCACTGGACTGTCCTGTGATTCACAAACACTTTCTTCCCTGCAGCCGGTCGCAGCCGACAGACTACAGCAGCAGCTCGGACCGCTCTGAGGAGCTGAGGACCCCAGACTCCATGGATGAGCCCTGGGAGAGTTCGGACGGCAGGGGCAGTCCTCAGGGAGGCAGGAGGTATCCGGGGCTGCAGATGATAGGCAGCGGCCTCCTGGCAGAAATGAAAGCCAAGCAGGAAAGGAGAGCACACAAGGTGAAAAAGTTCAGCTTAAATAGTACAAATCAATTTAATGAACAAATTAGTAGGGGACAGAGATGTGGTTCGGATTGGTTTGAAGAACAAAGGGCACAATGATGATGCTGACTCCACATTGTAACATGTTCTGCCTCGGCAGCATTTTTGTTTGGTCATTATCTGTTAGGCGTCTCTCCAGAGAGATAGGAAGTGATCTAGAGAGGTCATTCTTACTCGACTCAACATCGACATGTCCTCATCTCAAGTTTTCCATCAACATGGATCTGGTGCTTATATTCATTCCAAAGTAACGAAGTAACCTTGATTTGCATATGGACATAGAGTGATATATTTGCAATAAAATTATTTATAGTAATGTCAGGTTTGTGACACTGTAAAAGAGAGAAAATCAGACCCAAGCCTCAGGACTAAACACCAATGATCATTTACTTGACTTGCGGCAAGAAACGAGACTAGTATTCTTTCTTTCAGCAAGGGAGAATGGATGCTGCTCATGAGCCGCCTCCTGCGATTCTCAGCGAGCATCTCTCCCACACCTAGTTTTATTCACAGATAAGAATGGGTACAGCATGAAACGCACACACACGCCTCCGACATGAGGCCTCCACCCTTGAACAGAGACAAAGAGTGCACAGTCTAGTCAGCATATAACAATGATACAATTGTACCGTTCTTCAAGGATTATACGTAAGTATGATTATAAGTATGATTATGACGGAAGTGATTATACATGGTGTTAAAGAGAACCATGACATACCTACTGCTATACATTGGTGAATTAGTGTGAATTAATGATAAACACATTCGCAGATTTATCTAACAATTAAACAGAGCATATTAAAGAGTGGAGTGCAGAGTAGAGATGAAGCATGGATAGCAAATGGACAGAATGAAGAAGGCTGATGGGCAAATTCTGTCTCACTGTCAGCAGGACAAATATGGAAATATTTCACCTACCGGTACTTTAAATTCATTAAATGCACTGTTCTTTTTATCCCTCTTTTTATGTAAGATGTTCTTATTTTCAAAGGAACACAGATGATTAAAAAATAGCATGGTGTGATTGAGGGAATGGCATTAATCACACATGTATGTTAGGTGAATGTGTGTTCACTAGATGCCTTACTGGTACCAGTGTAGTTACTGGACTGGGAGTGTGCATAGAGTAAGAGGTTTACTGTGTTTGCAGCTTTAAGGGTTTTTTTCTGCCCTTGTATCAGAACCACTAAAGCCTCTCCTGCCATCTGCTTGTTCTGGCTGCCTTCCAGGTGTGTGTGTGTGTGCGTGCGTGTGCGTGTGCGTGTGCGTGTGCGTGTGCGTGTGCGTGTGAAATGAACAGAGCATTCTGGGAAAGGTCACTACTACAGAGTTTAGCTTTACGTGCTGCATTTTCTATCCTAATGGCGCCACCTTGTGGTAAAGTGTTGCTCAGCAGTGTTACACATTGATTCAGTGCTCTAGTCAAAGTCTAGAATTGGAACCTCCACTAAAGCCGAGCAGTTATCGACAAGACGCACTGTTATTTGACGCAAAAAAAGAAAATAATGATCTGGATCTGACCGTTTATCCATAAATGCACCGAAACACCTGAAGATAACAAGCTGACACAAAGATATTTGAAAGACAGGGACATGTGTTGTGATGGTTCTACACAACCTAGCACGGGAAAGGACGCCGATTAAACCCAATAGGAGATGGTGTAACAAAAACAAAGTCAATTTAGAAACAGTCATGGCAGGGAGGTAACCATGGCAGCAGAGGGGGAGCAGTCTGAAACTAGAAGGGCCAAGACCAGAGAAGGAAAAGGTAATGAAAAGAGCAATGAATGGAATCATGATGTCAATGGCTTGATGAGGTGCGCCTCATTGCTCGGTGGCGTGTCTTTGAAGACATCTTTATTTACTAGTCTGCACTTGCATTATAAAAAATTTTTTGTCGGTCTTCTTTCAGTCTTCCAGTCCCGACAGGCTTGAGAGCAACGCAGCAGGTGAGCTGTTTGTTTGTTTGTTTGTTTTTCTGTTGAATACAACATGGAACAACTTAACATTTTAAAACGATATGCGTCGCGCAGACCTGCAGCTTATTGTGTTGCGTGTTTTTCATGGTTCTGTCAGTGTCACTTTCAGTTTATACACTTTAAAACAGTTCATTTGACTTTCTTCTACCTCACCGGCCTCAGCAGCAAAGCCCCAGCCTGCCATTGCAGAAAGCAAGCCTCCCGCCGGATTGATAAATAAATCCGACCCCGGTTCTCCAGAAAAGACCTCTCTTCGTATTGAGCCCAAAACAGAACCAGCCCCTCGTTCCAGGGTTACGTCCACCTCTAGTTCTCCTGGGGGACTGGTGAGTCCAAAACCACATGTGCCACAGGGATCAAAGCCCATCCTGGCTGCACGGCCCACCATCCCACGGAAGCCAATGACCACCAGCAGGAGCATAGGTAACGTCCCAACAGCGATCGGATTCAGTTTTATCTTCCAAAACGTATTGATTGGGTGTTTTTGTGAATTAGGTTTTTGTAAGCTTGTTTGACAGATGAGATTAAATTAGTTTCAGGTTCTAATAATTGTTTTCTGGACCAACAGATGAGAGCTCAGATTCCCTCGGCAGTGGTTCTGTGTCTCCAAAGGTCACATCTCTTCCTCCTACGCTGAAGAGGATGTTTCCAGAGAAAGACAAAGAGGATCAATCCAGTCTGGAGTCAGGGGGCTCTGCTAACAAAAGCACTCAGGATGGTGAGAGGCACAGCTCTGCTTAAATGTACATTATGTCAGATTATTGATTAAAAAACAAACAAAAAGACTCAGTAATCACTTGTGGGTTATTACGAGTATTTGATGGTGTTACCTGAAGCACTTGTGTCATTTAGTGGCACTCATATGACTCAGGGGTTTGCATATATGACATGCGTCCCCTTAGCTGGTCGTCTCATGGAGAACATCTCCACGAATGGAATTAATGAAAGTTCTTCAGTAGCAGTTTTAAGTCCAGACGTTGGAACATAAGATTCTCAGGTTGAGTAATGTAAATCACCATGGTGATCAAGCCAGGTCACAAGAGCCACCTCCTTAGCTTGATGTTATTGATCTTTAATGAGCCCAGGGGTTGTTCATTGTCTACACTTAACTGTTTTAACATTTATAGCTGACATTTGCGACCTTCTTTTACCTGAAGAAGAAAATGTTTTCCTCTTTTTTTTGATTTGATAAAGTTCTAACACTTCAGAAGACATGGCTTTAAGAAAGGACACCCCCCCCCCCCCCATCTGAAAGTAAAGTACATATTACAAAATGTCCCCAGATGCAAACTCATTCATAAATCAAGATCACCTTTAAGTAGTCACATCCCAGCATGCATTGAGGACAGATTGGAGGTGTATTCCAAACATCCCATTATATCAATAACAAAGCCCTCAGAGAGCGCAGACCTCCACCGAGCAGCTCATTCCCCTCCTAATTTGATTTACACCGTGATCTGGGTCATCACCAAAAGGTTATAAATTGTTCTTTGTATCTTTATACACCAAAAGTAAAAGTGAATCAAATTGATTTTTGAATCCATAAATGGGGTTTATGGTGGGAAGGGAAGGTTTCCAGAAATACACTGAACCAGAGAAGAGGATCAGAGTCGATATATCTGAAGGCAGAGGTGTCATTTCTCCTTCCTCCCTCTCCTTCTCTGGCTCTTCTTTTCTCCCCCTTTCTGTGATGACATTCACCTCCTAATGCCATCCTCTCTCTCTGTCTTATTTTTCCAGTGAGGGGTGGTTGTGTGTCAGACAATTTTCAGCGACCCAGTCCTCTCTGTACCAACTCAGAGGATCACGGCTCCATGAAGAACAAGGACCAGTCACTGAACCCGGAGAAGGACAGGGCGGCAGGCAAGAAGAAGTCGTCCGACTCTGGGGAAGAGGCAGACAGAGACTTTATTTTAATATGAGTGTGAAATGTCTGTAAGCCTCATGTTTTCCATCAGGAAACCAAACTAATATATTTTTATTTGTATTAGAGGTTGCGCCTGCAGGTCATGTGAATGCAAAGTACAAATCAGACCTGCTGTAGTATCAGGTAAAATGTCAAACTCAATCTAACCTGGCTGTTTGTGATAGAATGAATGATAGCAACACTTTTTCTTGTCATCTTCTCACCTAGTAAACCAAACTGTGCTAAAAGAGCTTCCAACTTTCAAATCTTTTTTTCCCCCTCAGTTACTCTAATATAATCAACTTTTCAGGGCTGATGATTATCGAGTGTAATGATTCAATGAATGTTGAGAATTTAGGGTAATGTTTGTTTATAATTGACTTAAAAAAAAAAAAAAAAGCAAGGAAAAAAACAAGCCCCAGAATTTCTTTGCAAAAATGTGCATCCAAAATCTCTTCCTTTAATAATCCAACATCTTGTTTGTACTTGTTGCAAGTTCTGTAGATTAATGAGACCAGGATCACTGTACTGTACTTGAACTCTAACATACGACCAGATCAGGCTTTTCTTCCTTCACTGTGTTTATGTCGATTTTTCTAAATGCTATTTTCGGTATGTGTGAGTTATTTCAGTGGCGACTGAACCCATTATGCAATTTATCTTTTTATTTTTATTCCAGGAAAATACAGGTTCAGC
Source organism: Brachionichthys hirsutus (assembly GCF_040956055.1). Taxonomy (NCBI): domain Eukaryota; kingdom Metazoa; phylum Chordata; class Actinopteri; order Lophiiformes; family Brachionichthyidae; genus Brachionichthys; species Brachionichthys hirsutus. The sequence goes on from NC_090899.1 coordinate 10,246,837, forward strand.
TGAGAATCTCAGCACACTCTTAATCAGCAGTAGACAGTTGAAGTAGCTGACTAAGTGCAGTCTGCAGTGAATGGACAGCAGACCTGTGAGAGGCGGAGTGACCATATGAAGTGTTGCTTTGAGAGGACCGTAGCTTAACAAGGCTTCAGCACTATTAACTAAAGCTGTTCTCAGTGTGAAGAGAAATGTTTTTTATAACACCATTAAACTGTGGACATCCTTTTTATGGGAGAAACGTACATGTGTCTGGCCGTGAGGTTTGCTCATATTTGCTATTATTGAAAATAACTGAACTAAAATGGTTTCTTTTCTAACAGTCCCTTGTGATTATTGGGCATTGAACCAAACTTAAGTTAGATCAATCCTCACTTCTCACTTTACATTTATTAATATTCTCCCGGTGTATTGATGGTCTAACGAAAGCAAAGGCCTTGCTGAAGAGGAGTGTTAAAATGACGCAGGTAACACGGCAGGAAATGTCATTTGCTTCAGTCTGATCTTTGTGTAAAAGCAGGACACTGAGGGAACTCCAGCCTTTTCAAACACTCTGCACCTCCTGCAGACTCGACCTTTAGGGCTTCCAAGGTCAGCTCACACTCACTTTATTCTGTGCAAGACATTTCTCTGCGATTCAGCTCACAAAGATGTGACAATTGTATCATCTTTGAAATGGTGTGAATGCAGCGCCTCAAGTAAAAGTGAAGTGTAGCTGTATTCTGACCACAGGAGCCTCTCGACTGCGCCGTGTGTAGTGTAAACAACAACAACAACAGCAACACGAGTTCTAGTTTATGAGCAAGAACAGGCCTTTTTACACTGCTGCACAGTCAGCAAATGGATTCTAAAAGTAGTCTTGTACTCTGACTGTGATGCCATAGCGGAGTTAACATCCAACTAGTTACTATGTTCAGCCATGATTATTTACCTCTGCTTTTGATCAGTTATCAAGCACCAAATGATGCTTAAGCATTTATTCTCAACGTGCACTAGACCTGTCTGCAGTGCAGTGTGAAAAGGGCCCAGCTTGTGTTTAACACATTGTACAAGAGTCTAATTCAAGTCGGGTCCAAAAGTCTTAATGATGCACCTTCTCCTACAGTTCCTATTGATGTCTTTTTGTAGGATCATGATCAAGTTTTACTTCTTTGTTTCTGGACACGTACCGTGTCCCCGCTACTTAGTTAGCACGTCTTGATGTCTGCTTTGATTCCTAGTCTCCGTCCAAGACCTCAGACAACCTTTTGTTTGAATGGAGTCCAGAAACGTATAAAGTGATCATTTCTATTCAGTATGGATATGTTCATGGAGGCCATCTTTTTCTTTCTCTATTCTGTATTAGAATTAGAAGCCGCTGGCTGTGTTTCTGTCATGATTTACTGTACAACTCTAAACAGAAGCATCCACTTCATTTCAGTTGGTGCAGAGTTGACATGTGACTGCATGATGTGACTGTCAGTTGTACTGTATGTATATATGTGCTTTCATAATTTAGGGATATGTATGTATATATGTTTAAGTTGTGAACATGTAACATATACACACTGTGATATATTCACACATCTATGTGAACACAGCAGATCCTGTATTGTTTTGGTACTAAGAACACTACTATACTAAGGGTTTGTCTCCAATGTCTTTGGAATTAAAAAACGGTGATGTCTCAAAACTTTAGTCTTTCATTGACTTGTATATTTTGTTCATTTAAAATGTATTTGTTGTGTATTAATTTGATAATAAAAAAAATCATGTTTCTTGAATCATAAAAAAACATTCAAAACAACATGACTTTAGCCAGCAATGTAAAAGTACACATTATGTATGCTATGGGTTTGTTCCTGAAAATATTAAAACTTGTTGAATAATTTTACAGGCTTCAAAATGCCTGCGTTATTTTATTGCATTGCATTGCAGTGTAGAAATACAACCACCAGGGGGCAAGTACAAAGCTACAGCTCTCTTCCTCTCTCTCTCCCTCTCTCTCTGATTGGTGTGCCTCTTAATTTTTTGAACAACTCGGAAAGCCCATATGCCAGCTGAGCAGGCGGCTGAACAGTGTAGTACAGTTTGCCACCTCAGTCACTGTTTCCTGTGTTGACTGTGACACTTTTGCATTTCTTCATTACAATGGACAGTGCTTTTAATAACCTGGATGCAGCGGGTTTCCTGGAAATCTGGCAATACTTTGATGCAGATGGTGAGGATAGTTGATGACATGGTTAATTGTTTCTGCAGAATTATTCTGAAAAACAACACAGTGCTTCTGAGATTTTCTCTGTAGACACTGGTGAGTTAAAAAGATTAGCCTTGTTGGTGTGGATAAAATTGTGATATTATTTTAGAGTGCTTGTGTTATGTATAGATTTCTTTTCTTATTTTTAACCTGTTAAACAAATCTGCTGACGAGTTCTGTGCTTGTAGACATAGAGGGTTCTATCTGGAACTGAAAGCAGCAAAAGGAAGAAGTGCCCAACAAGACTTCATGTAATCAAATACAAAATATGTTCGAGATACAAAAACAGTCCGGCAGTCATAGTTCATTGTTTGAAAGTAAATTCAAACTTCTATGACTTGTTATGTCTTTGACAGATAATGGCTACATTGAGGGCAAAGAGCTCGATGAGTTTTTCCGCCACATGATGAAAAAGCTTGGTCCACAGGTGAGTCAAATTAGTTTAGGTGAATTACTAATAATGCTATAATCTGTAATTATACTATTCTGGTTTAATTAATCAGTATTTCTACTGCTGAGCTGTATTCATAGATATTTACGTGATCCACCACTTTGATGTGAACACAGATTTCTCCGGTGGGTGGGGTGAGTCTAAGGATGCTAGACTCAGGGGCGCTCTCGGTGTCTGTACCAGCATCACTTCATCCTCTGGCCTGTTTGTCTGTGTGAAATGAGATTTCCTGTTAATGGGGTACTAAAACAGAAAACACCAACCGTGATATTTGCTTTTATTCGGCAATGCCCCCGGTAATATCTGTTTTCTGTATTTCTGCCACTCTACAAAAACATGACAGTTGTGTTATTATTAAGAGTTCATCAGGCGGAGATGAGGAACCATATCCTGCCATGGCCACTTCTTTCCCCTTTCTGACATAATGTTCAGATGCAGATTTGTTTTTCATAAGACATTTTTTAATTCATTCTTCTTGAGAGACTTGATGAATTTTGATGTGATAAATGTAATTTATCAGTGAATCCTGGGTAACAGAGCCAAGATGGGATGGTTGCGTTGCAGATTGACGCTTGTCCTCCAGTAATGAGCTCCGGCACCAAGCTGTTTGCAGACTGTGTGCGCTGCGCTGCTCGATGCAAAATGTGAACGTGATAGATTTGCTGGTTTCTATAGTTACGGTAAAGCAATCAATCATCGTTCTCAATGAGACTCCACCAGAGAATTAGATGTTTTAGCTGTTAGACATATTTCATAATAAATTGATCATCCAAAGATATTCTGGCGTTCCGTTCCGTGAAGCTTCTGGTCAAACTGTGGTTGGTTAACCTGGATTAACAAGAAAGAACAATGCAAATCAGATTAGCATTAGCATTCTGCTCATTGGAGAGAGAGGCGAGGCCAGGAATACACAGGAAGAGCTATATCTAAAAATAGTTAGCCTTCAATTTAGAACGTCAGAGCCTGAAAGAAAGACGATAGATCAAAGTTACCATGGTGACATTTCTCCAGAACTATGACTCAGACATTACATTTGCCCTTCAATAGAATTGTATCTTAGGATCTTCATGGATCTTCAATCCATTCCATGCAACAATTGTTTTCATTATTTTGCACAATTTACATTACCGGTATTTTGGGATATTATATATCCTTTCTCTGCTCAGTTGCTACACAACATGACATCCTGGTGTCGGGGCCAGAAAATCAATTTAATTCTAAAGTACGTTATCTCTCCAGGAGAAAGTGACTGAAGACAAAGTCCAGAGACTGAAGCACAGGTTTATGTCTGCCTATGATGTCACTGCTGATGGGAAACTACAAATTCAGGAGGTACAGTACAACATTCACTTGATCATTATTTTCATAATAAAGCTTTTATCTTTCATCAAAATGCTTTGTTTCATTGCATACTTATTTAAAATTCATATTTACGGTTGTACTTTATGTACACCATATGAACTATGTACTGTGTGCAGATAAAAATCCAATATGTGAAATATGTCAAGTGTGGCAAAGAAAATGCTTGGGAAGCACGAATGTGTGTTTCCAAAACCTTTTTTAATTTGAGTAAATGAATTGAATTGAATGAGACTGGGCTGGTTCCCAGATATTTAAAGCCATGTTTTGTTGACGATGCATTCTCAGTTTCTACTCAGTGCAATTGATCCAGCATAAGACAGCAAAAGGGCAGAGAGTGCAATCAAGTGCAGAAGGAGATATACAGTATACAAACCATTAATGCATTGAACCACAGATCCAAAGTGCTCTAGCCATTTAGTCATGAAGCTGTAAAAATCAATATATCTCTGGAGTGTTTGAGACACTGATTAACTGTGGTTGACGGTCAACCCTTTCCGTACATTAGCGTTTTTCCAATCTTCCATACACGGCTGATGAAGGAGGCGCCCAAGAGGTGCTTTCTTTTCTAATCCAGTTTGCTCCTCTTCCTCATTAAAAATCTATATACTGCACAGTGTTGAACTTCCAGGATGGCTCTCACATCCAAGAAAGAGCTTGTGACTGGCAGATTTACATGGAGCTATACGGAATAGAGGAAGTCATTACATTAAGGAGTGGATCTGGATAGATGGGTGAATCCAACATTGATTTCAGTTTTTGTAACATTAGCAAGGATTTTTATCTATTTTCCACATGACCATAAATCTGGATGCTCCACAACCACTTTGAACAAGAATGGAGTGATGACATGACTTTTCTTTCACCTTTTTAATAACATAGAGAGAACCCTGATGATGGCTATTTCATTTGAAATGTTGCTGACCACCTTGCCTGATCACAACTAGGCATCAGGGCTGGGAAAAGGTGATTAAATGGTAGGACGTATGCTGACTAGAACACTGACTTCTTATACCAAATGTAAAAATCCAAGTTAGTGTGTTTTCTATCCTGTCAGGTATCAGCCAATCAGATTGGTGCATCCCTGTTGTCATGCAGAACATTGTACTGTTCTCTTAAGCGCTTAACAACCCAGCATGATCAGATTAATTTCAGTGGGTGGAAACCTTTGGTCATCATGGAGACACTAGCGTGGGTCCTGTTTACTACGAAGCTACTTTATATGCTGCATTCTGTGTTTGTACAAGTCTTCTGTTAAATTCCACTATTTATTTTATATCACAAGCAACTGCCAAATGTTTTATATGCATGACAAATCAATACAAATATGTAAAGATCCATACAATCATTTGTGTTTGAAGGATTGGCAAATCAATCAATATACCAGTCAATCATCCATGCATTTCTTTGAGCCACCAATACTTTCCTGGCCCTAGTATCTGTAGACCTTGTGGGGTTTTTTCATTGTAATTAAATTTTTTTTTTAATGTGGCTGTTATTTCCCACACTTCCTGTGAAATTGTTCAGACAACAAATGATTAGTTAGATGATCAATTAACCCTACTTTTCTTTTCTGAAACGCTGGGTCTTCTGGAGTTTTGCATGTCCACTGGTGCATTGCACCGATTCTGACTCTGAGCTTTGTGATTTGCCGCAGTGTCATCTGGTATTTCAATCAAATTGATGATGAGGCCCAGTTTAATCTGCTAATGGAAGGCTGATAGTGTCAGGACAGAGCAAAGAAGAGCATGAACTGGAGCGCAGCCAAGAGGGAGGCATATTATGTCCAAGCATGCTTGATGTGATGGAAGCTTTTTTCCTGTAACTGCATTTGGTTTTTAGGTTTTTGTAGTTTGGGATGCAATACATAAATGATGTTTTGTGCATTTTTGACCATTTCTTATTTTTTAATCATTCAAGCTTCTGGCTTCATGCTCCTCGCCGTTCGCTGCAGTGGTCATCCACCCACAAGCTGCACGATTCACTATTCTGTTCACTGAATAATAAGTGGTGCCTGCTTGAATCTCTAACATCGCTGGGATCTTGCGTTCCAAATGTCCTTGACTAAACTTTAATTTGTGACATCATTAAATGATCATCAGATAACTTTATCCTTTAAAAAACAAAAAATTAAAGTACACCCTAATTTTATTAAGATTTCAAAACCAGACTATAAACTTGTAATCTTTTCTCTCCAACAGCAGGACAGACAAGACGAGAGGAAACAAGATGGGAAGGTTCTTAAAATATGATTATCCACTCACTGCTCTGTTCTGACCTCCGCCCTCTGGCATGTTTTCCAGTTGGCGAATATGATCCTGCCTGAAGATGAGAACTTCCTGTTAGTATTCCGCAGAGAAGCTTCTCTGGACAACAGTGTTGATTTTATGAAGGTGGGGTTACACTCAATGGCAAACATTATGATGAGTTGAGAAAAGATGATGTAGGACAGCCTTGTCTATCAATCTGGCATGGATGAGTCATGAACCAACTGGCAGTGAAAGGTGATAGGAACAGTAAATATTACACAATAACATGAAGCATGTTCAAACTACATCGTAGACTGATGTTGTGTGTTGTACGGTTTAGAATTAATTCACCAGCCAGATAAAGAACATTTAAGCTAAAAACTACAGTTTATAATTTAAATCAACGAAAGCAGGAGAGATATAGTGCCCTGACAATGATTCATCTAAAACCAGATTAACCAGTAACAGACCAGCAGAGTGGAGGAGGATGTGCGAGTGCTCTGCCCTACCCATATTGGTTTATACATACCTATCAACATACAATGCAAGCTATAACAAATTCATAACATGATAATCATGCTATATAATTCCACATGTAAAAAAAGAAAGACGTCTAGCTTCAGTGACAGGAAGCGTCTCAATGGCTGAAATGCATCCACTCTCAGGTCTCTCTACACCAGGCAGTGGAACTGAAAGTAAAATTCATTCTCAACAATAACAAGATTGCATAAAACCCCCCAGAAATGATAGTTTCCACGGTTACCATCATATCTGCCTGTGTCAGCTGTCCGTAGTAGGGTTTCACATCCACACCAACCAATAACTGCTGTCTCTTAAATTATGTGACAATGTCTTCTAGAATTTGATCCACGTTTCAAAGCTTTTTCTCTACAGATCTTTTTCCCTTGTTCTTTGGGTTCTGTAACGGTTTTCGTTTTTAAGTATCTTAACATTACACTATGAGATCAGAGCTGAAAGACTTTTTATGTTGGCGACTAAACAAGCTTTGAAGTGATTCCATTGCTATATAGCAATATATTATTGTGTTGTAACTTGTAACAACACTCTATTCTCCTCCCACATATTATAAAACTTTACCAAGTATTGCACTATAAAGTAAAGACATCCAGTAGTGGCCCGGTCCTCACAGACTCAGCCACCGAAAAACCAAATCTTTCAAAAGAAATAGCGACCATTGATTAAAACTAAAATGAGTCAATGCTCTGCTGCTCACAGTGTCTCCTAACATGTATCATTTCTCGTCATTTAATGTTAATAGCAAGGCTCCGTACTGCATCAGTGATCCATAATGCTCAACATCTTCTGTAAACTGATCTCTTTCTCACTAATCCAATCATGGAACCAGTGCACAGTTGACATCTTCATTGTTATTAATGCGGTGGAGTAGCACCTTGGAGTTCTTGATTCAAATTTGTTTTTAAGCATCTAAATTACATCGAATGAATATAGTGTTTGCATCTGATCTAGTGAGATAATTCATCACTGAATAATACATGAGAATGGCACCGCTGGCTATGGTGACAAATGTGCTTCATTTAATATAACATCCCCCACTGTAGATCTGGAGGAGCTATGACGTCGATTGCAGTGGCTACATATCAGCTCTGGAGCTCAAGGTAAAGTGGTCAACAGACAAAATATGCATTGCCTCATATAAAAGGACACATTACACCTCATTTACGCTTCTCTCTGCAGAGTTTAACCTTTATCATTGACATTGGCAGAGTGACCGCAAGCTTCACCCACCGTTCCTGTAATTTCACATCTTTCAACTTCTCTTAATTCATTTCCGCTCGAGGCAGAGATCCTTTGTAGATGAAATGAACACCAATGGGACAAACAGAATTGTGTGCCCTGTCTTTTGTAATTCATCATTTTGCTGTCTAAAAAGATTATCTTTCACCTCTTAGGCTTTCCTGAAAGACCTGTTCCAGCAGCATCACAGGGAAGTCTCATCGGACAAGCTGGAGGAGTACACCGACACAATGGTATTGAAGCACCCGTATGCACAATGTATGCGGGTGCTACTGAGTCTCACTGCAGGAGGCAGAATTGTCTTTACTTCATGTAGCACAGCTGGTGTAAAGAGTTGCATGTCATTTTCAAGCAGGTCTCAATCAGGTTCCTGCAGCCGTCATCAGAAAATCACAAAATAAAAGCAGCAGAAGATGTGAAAACAAGAGTAGCCATGGAAACGGAGGAAAGAAAATGCAGGAAGTTGTTGAATATCATGTCACGAGGCCTAATCTATTTAATATTTCCTTACTTGTTTGACATGTTTTTTGCAGCTGTCTATTGTCTTCATGCTTCTTTGGATGAAACTTGTTCTCAGAGAGAAAATAAATAAAAACAATTCAGAGGGACTCGTGATTTCTGAATTTATTTCATTGAGATGTTGTGAGGTGATGCAGTCAAGGTGACATAGACTCCGTAATTAATGAATGCCATCCAGAATTTATCTTAAAATGTGGAAGAGATTGTTTCCTGCTCAAAGTGAAATGATTTCACAGGTTGGCCTGAGAGTCACCGGTGGTTGCAGGAAATCCCCAGCGAGGCTGATGCTGTCTAGTAACTGTCAACCTCTTTGTCTTGCAGATGAAAATCTTTGACAAAAACAAGGATGGCTGCTTGGATTTGAACGACCTGGCCAGGTACGTCAAGGAGCGGGATAATATCATCTTGTCTTGTATCAAAATTCATGTACTGTTGAATTTTTAAGGAAATGTCCATATAAAATGACATTTACTGTGACATTCATTTAGAGTAATCCCTTCTCTTCCCTTCAATACAAAATAAATATTTCTCTTTCTCCTTTAGGATCTTGGCATTACAGGAGAATTTCCTGCTCCAGTTTCAGATGGATGTGAGTGTGTGTGTGTTTTACCATGTGAATCATTTGGCATTGAAGAGATGAGCTAGTTGTCTTTTCTTATTTGAATCCAACATCTAAGGCCTGTTTCCTTCTCCTAAGGCCGGCACCAAAGAGGAGAGAAAGAGAGACTTTGACAAGATCTTTAACCACTATGATGTTGTAAGTACAAAAACACTTACTGTATATTTATACATCCTTTTGTCACGCTTCTTTAATGGGGTAAGTGACATTAAACACAGAAGCCTTCTGACCCAAAGGTTTCTGACTTGAAGCAGTAGCTAAATTAGAGGAGAACATACGGTGTAGAACCTTGTCCTTTAGACTGTTACTGGCTGTGGATGCACTGGACCATCAGCCCCTTGTGTTCTGTCTTTATCAGATTATGACACATAGCTTTAAGAGATTATTCTCTATGAGTTATTTTTTTTATATTTCCGAAAAGGAAAAACTCCCTGGACACTAAAGGAGTCACAGCAGAGGTTCAGAGAACTCTGAGGCTACAGATAGACAGATGTGACAGCAATTCAATGGCTTTTATTCCCAATTTATAATGCGCTTAAAATTGTATGTATGTGTGTGCACAGTTTCAAAGAGGAGTCTGTGCAGCATCGCTGAATCCAATTATCTCCTTTACCTCAGAAATGAAGCATAATATAATAAAGAACCAATTATATTGTCCAGTCACTCTCCGATGATGAGTTAATCTGGCCGTCTCATTCTCAGCACAGCTCCAAGCAGCAGTCGGGGACAAGTCCTCTCCTGTTGAATTTTATTCAGGACTTTGTTCTATCATGTCAAGCTGTTTGTGAGAAGTGTTGAGTGGTATATCAGGTGATGATGAATATATTTATTAGATAGAATGTTAGAGCAGTACAAGTACAAGGTAACGTTGGGTTCTCAGGTCATTAGTTGGGTAGGTAGTAATTCTCTCTAAAACGAATGGGAAGAACGGTGCTTAAATTGGGACTGGAGAATCAATGATGGTGATAATAGAATAACGTAATATTTTACACTTCTGCTCAGGGTAGCGAGTGTCTGCATAGAGACATGCTGGAGGTAGTTGTCCTAAAGCACAGGCAATCAATTAGTTAAAAGTAGTTTTTATGTATTATTTTACTAAACTTACTGCAGTAAAGAGGAACATCAGAAGCTGCATCATATTTTTCTCATGAGCTGTGATGTTGTCAAGCAGCTCTGGTGTACCTCTGCTTCAGATCATGTTGTATACCTAGAGGTAGAAATTTCATATAACCAGTAATAGGATTAACAGACACACATTCCAAGCTGCAGATTATAGTTAGCATCCCTGCAAACTGGGATGAGTTCTAGCCCCACCAATGAACGCAAGAATGAGTCCAGAAATTTAGATAAATGACTAAATAATGGGGGTCTGATGTAATCAAGTCAAGTAATCCGCACTCCCTCCATCATTTGTCTCATTTGTCTTTCATTCACCTTCTCTCTCTCTCCATCTCTTCCATTTAGAGTAAGACAGGAGCGCTGGAAGGTGCTGAGGTGGATGGCTTCGTGAAAGACATGATGGGTTTAGTCCGGGTAAGACAATATCCTGCAGCTGTTTATTGATTTTTACATACTTATGTTCCAACATTTGGAAATAATATATTTTTTAATAAAATAGTATAGATTTAGCTTGTTTTCCTAGGCAAGATCATCAAAAAAATAGAAAACAGAATTCCCTCCAATTATCAAAGAAAGTGACAGCACAGTTTTACACTGAACCGGAATTAAACGGTGTCTATTCTGGCATGTCCTGCAGCCAATTTTGGAAAACAAACTTTGGTGGTTTATATAATCCTGCTGACAATCCAACATAAAATTGTAAAATAAAACTGGACATGAGAAAAATCTTAACCTCCTTGGCAAAGGAAAAGTCAGAGGATGAGCAGCTTTCACAGCGGAAGTATAGTTAACAATAATTATGCAGATTTTAAAGTTAACTTTTATAGTTTCCATTACAAAACTGCACATTTTGTGATGCAGGATTTTTAAATGTAAACATTCACACATTATTGTAAAAACTGTTTTAACGATGTCTTGAGACAATTTTCAAGAATTAGAATTTTTTTGTTATTTGTTAACACATTTTCTACCGGTTAACATGAAAAGGTGTGCGTGAGACTAAAACTTCATAATATCTGTGAGAACTGTAAACAAAATAAATCTGTATAGTTGCTGGCTGGTAGGATACTGATGTTGAACCAGCTAAAAACATAAACTTCATTATGGTTACAAAGACATTCAATGATTTGTTGCCTTCCCTCTCTCCCTTCCTCTGCCTCGCTCCTCTTCAGCCCAACATCACCGGCCCTGAGCTGGACAAACTGCGGGCCATTATGCTGAGTCACTGTGACGTCAACAAGGACGGGAAGATCCAGAGGAATGAGCTGGCTCTGTGTCTGGGAGTCAAACCCAAACCTTAATCAAAGAATATCAGGAAATGCTGAAGCTGCATTTGCGATGTGGTCAATAATGGTGGGACTTGTTCCGCTTTGTTGTGCTTTGGCTTCTGGGCTTCATGAGAGTCAGAGTTCATAAAGAGTTATTGATAGAAGCAGTCGATGCAGTGACGACGACAAAATAAAAGGAAATATGGTCTATGGCTTGAACCAACTGGGTTTGTCATGCATGTAAAGCCAAAAGAAAAGTACTGTGAATGACTGTTTACTAAAAAAATCTGTATCTAAACTTATTTATTATTGATCATTTTAATCAATTTGATAGTCGGTGAATACATTCATGTAAAGTTTGGAAAAGTTTGAAAACAACAATGTCCTCAGCTTGTTGCTGAGCTGCACTGGCCGACACTGAATTTGGCATCTCGCATGTTTCTTTACAAAATGACACTGCAGGAATTTTAAAGTAATACAACAATGGAAATAAATAAAAACAAGACCACAAGTGATGAATATTTATTTTTGTCATTTATACATACATACATACATACATATGCATATATATATATATATATGAATGAATGGCTCCAGCAGATACCAGGAACTGCGTCCGACATATCCGTACAGAAGGGCGTTGTCCTAGAACCTGCAGAACGCTCAAGCTCCCAATGCTCTGATAGAGAACCTGAGCCTGAAGGAGACGCCATACCGCCCGGGTTGGTCAAGACCACAATTTCTTTTATATATATACACTACCGTTCAAAGGTTTGGGGTCACTTAGAAATGTCCTTATTTCTGAAAGAAAACCACTGTGAGGATCTTATATATACCACTTTCAATGATAACTTTAAACTAATCAGAAATACTCTCTATACATCACTAATGCGGTAAATTACTATTCTAGCCGCATCGGTGTATAGAGGCATGTCCAGCAACCATCACTCCGGTGTTCTGATGGTACAATGTGTTTGCTCAGTGTGTCAGAAGGCTAATGGATGATTAGAAAACCCTGTGCCATCATGTTAGCACAGCTGAAAACAGTTTAGCTAATTAGAGAAGCTATGGAACTGACCTTCCTTTGTCTGGGTGACCCCGACCATTTGAACAGTAGTGTGTATTTATAAAAATTTGTATTTATTTTTTTATATTTCTTTAAGTCATCGATATTTCATTTCCCCGACTAACTGAAGAACTAACATTTTAACCTGTACAATAGAAATATATGAAAAACGGAAAATACTTCTTCTCTGATACATGTGTATTTTAATATGTAGATAAGAATTAGAAAATTATTTTACACGTTTTACTCACAATCCCAACATTTTGTAAAGTGAATATCCTGTTTTAATAAACCAATGCGTATTCTTCCTTTGGGGGAAATGCAGTGTAGCTGATTTTGCAGTCTGAGTAAAAGTATCTCACAAAGAATAGCAACGGTCCCCTTTCTGTAAGATACTCTGTAGAGTAAGATGCAGTGATCAGCGTGGATCGTAGATCAGATCTAAATATTTGAACTCTTTCCACTCAATCAGCTGAGCTGTGGACAGAGAATCAATGACTCTCTGTAGCTGCTCTGATGAGACGCAGCAAGCTGATCTCTGTTTGTCAAGTTGGAGCAAGAGATTAAAAACAAACAGGGTTAAGTTAATGGAAACCCTTCCAGGCACTGAAAGGGAGTTAATGGTGCGGACCTAAAAGCTTTCTTGTCCTTCTGACCACCTAATTGCCCTTCAGTGTGCGGGGTGTGTGTGTACCTGTGTCCTAATTGTCACTATCTCTGATTGTGTGTTCGTTAAACACAGAGAAACAACTTCAGCCATAAAATGACCGTTTATGTAGAGTAAATAGGTCATATTTGGCGCACACACGTAAACAGTTCTGTCCAGTGAAAGGCTTGTGGTTCTGTATCTATGTGTGAGACAAGCAGCTGCTGCAGAACAAACAGTTTCCCTCTCAGGCTAAAAGCTTCCATCCTCACTGCAACACAAGCAGACCAGATAACAATGATGAGAGCAGAGACTCAACAGAAGGACATCTGCTTCTCTGAAAGCCCCTCAATAATGAAAAATCAGTGATAGTGATCACATCACTTCATATATTTGCAAAATAATACTTAAAGCGGCATGAAGGTCATGAGAGGAGTTAGATTTCTCGTTGTGTCTTTATTGGGCAAACATGTTTATTTCAGGAGGACAACAGAGTAGAGCAGGGGTGGGCAAACCTTTTGACTCGCGGGCCACAATAGGTTCTAAAATTTGACAGAGGGGCCGGACCAAGAACAGATGGATGGAGTATAATATGAGCTAATATGAATGACACATGAAAGCTATTGCATTAAAGGATTTGGCCTTTTACAGGTAGCATTACAGGGAAAAGGTCAAATGAATGAGGTTTAATTACAATACAATTTTATTTAATGATATAATTTGGACAAGTTTGGCGGGCCGGATTAAAAAGACCAACGGGCCGCATATGGCCCCCGGGTTTGCCCATGCCTGGAGTACAGTATGTTACATTATTTATCCATGTTTATCCTAATTTCAACCGTTCAGTGTTTTACAATGGCTTTATTTTCTCAAAAAATAAATGCAGGAAGGACACAGAGACATTTAACAACCATCTCGTTGTTAAACCTGACATGAACGATCTGACGTGCATATTATGCAGCATTAAGACTGTATCTCTCTCTCTCTCTCTCTCTCTCTTGCTCTCTCACACTTTCTCTGTCTCTCGCTCCGTGTGTGTGAGTGTGTGTATGTGTGTGAGAGCGACAGAGAGAGAGAGAGAGCTGCTCTCCTCCCGCCTTCTTCCATAAAGAGCATCATTTAAGGTTCACGTTATTGAATGCTCCCCTCTATTGGGCAAATAAAATAGTTGCAGTCCAGACTATTATAATTTTTTATCTTAATTTTAAATCTTCTTATCTCATTATTCATGCAAACACACACAACATAATTACATTTGTACTCTATAGTGGGCCCCTGTGAACAGTCCACAAACACACACATGCATTTATGCGTAGGGGCCTATAGGGTGAAGCCATAGCCAGCACACCCAGAGCAAATGGGGTGGGTGGGAGCCTTGCTCAAGGGCACCATGGCAGTGCCCTGGAGGTAGACTGCCCCCTCGCCCAAGTCCAAACACACTGAATGGTTCTTGTTCTGGGAGGTTGCCGTGGTCCGGTCTCAGGTCCAGTAGCCACGCGGCATGGTTGTTGTGTCATGCTTCTCCTTCCCACATATCCTTCCAGTATTTTTCCTGCTCATTCCTGGTGGGTCTGACCGGTTCCTGTTTCTTCCGAGAGAACACCTCGTTCATTCTGCTGCCCTCTCCTGGTGTATCTCTTCAGCCTGGATCGTTTGTGTGTCTGTTCTGTGGCAGATGCTTGAAAATGAAGAACGAGCAAAGATGAGCTAACTTGTCATTCTCTAGCTAATATTAAGTTAAGTTTCTCCTTAATATTTGTAGATCGATAGTTCTACTTTCATCCCCAGAAAACAGTGTTACATCTCAATCGTCTCATCTCCAGCTGCTTTATCCGCCCTGCGGGTCACGGGCCTCCTCGAGCCTATCCCAGGTCGGGTACACCCCGGATGAGACGCCAGCTAATCACAGGACGCAAATCATAATGATTGATTATCATCATTATGTTACAATACTAGTTCTGGTACTTTCCATCTGTTGCTCACAGATCTTGGAAACACACACACACACATGGGTCATCATAGTAAAATGTAAACTATTCAGCATACAATAATTCAAAATTCACTTTTACAAACTGTCGTCATTGACGAAGTTAAATCACTAGACGTGCTCCATGTTTCTACGTTTTTATTAATCAGTAGTAGTTCAACCCTACTAACAGATCTATCTATCTATCTATCTATCTATCTATCTATCTATCTATCTATCTGTCTATCTATGCCTGTCTGAAAGGATCACTGTCTTGCTGCGTGACTGTGTGTCTCTGTTTTTATAGAGTAGTCATTGTCAGAGTTTTAAAGGCTGTGGCGCCCGGCCCCTCAAAGGGACAGATGACTGATTGACCTTCTTCCATTCTTTTCTCTGAGTAAACAACAAATAATGAAGGTGCTGTAAATTCTAACCCTTAAAGTCTCCTGCTGATCCTCTTTACGGTTGCATTTCTGTGCCTCTCCTAGGTGAAACTTAGCATTCCCATTTCCAAAAATGCCAACAATGAATACAGCAAATTGGACCTATAAGCTGAAAAGCAAACATAATTATCTACAATGCATAGATTTGCCACGTCATTGTTGCCATGGTTTCAGCTTAGTATGTCAATAACTTTTACAACAGAAGCTGCAGGGAGAGGAAAGATACTATAGATTTTGGTATATGTGTTCACTGAGAAGTGTTCCTGCAATGTCCGTTACTTTCTCTCCTAAATCTAAATTTCAAATGAAATATGGACATATGACACAGGAAGTGGAGAGAACCTACTTCCAACATTTATGCTGGAAAAAAACCTCCCAGTGTTTATTAACAACACTGAAAAACACTGTTGCTATTATAATAATGTATGATTTTTGCTTTCCTGAGGGTGAGAGAAGTCAAGATTTGTCAAATATGTATGCCTTCATAGCTCTGATTTGTTGCTTTAAATAGTGTAGCGATTCCACGTGCTTGGCTCTGTGCTGCTTAGTTTTACTTCATGAGCAGGACAACGCTCTTCTCCTTCTACAAAGATGCCAGACATCACCCAATGCATGGGAGTGTGTTAATGCTGCAGTATCAATGAAAGTCATGCATTTATTAGAGGATCTTCGGGTTTTGCTTCATTCCTCTCCACCCACCAGAAGACACATCTGCCTCTGACCTGGTGTCTCAGCTCGTGTATGACGGCATAGACTAGAGTAAATAAACCCTGTGTGACAGATTTGCAGCTGCCTCCCCAGCTGTTTGAGCCACTGGCAATCTGCCACAGTGAAGGTAAAATGGAATTATGACTTATCATCACTCGCTCAATTTAATCTGTGAATCTGTCGAGGCAGTAAATTGCATTAACAGCAAATGTGTGGGATAAATCAGAGTGAGCGATATGGCTAGAAGAAACCGGCCTGTTAGAAAGTGAGCAGCAGAGAGATCTGCAGACTGAATATGCCTCCTGTGCTGCCCTGATCTTTTTGCCTTGTGTTGATAACAAGATTATTATTTCAAGGCCTCAGACTACAGCCTTCAGATGAACTCAAAGGCAAATCTAAACAATTCCTCAGAAACATCTGTAATGTTTTAACTTACTGGTTGCACAGCCCATTAAACCGACGTTTCCAACTTGCGGCCAACAGCTGTTTGGTTGGAGCAGCTGTGATTAAAATGCCTCTCAGTATATCTCGTACCATGGAGTTGATGTGAAGCTACATGGCGGAAGAATGAAACGTCACGTTTAATGAGCTGGAAAAAATAATAATACCTGATCTCCGGACTTGGAAATGTTGCTTCAGCCACTTGGAATATGAAAGTTATTTTCCTGGGTTTCCTTTGGAAGAGCATCGATTAAAAGGATTTCCCAATCTCCAGGTGTTTGAACACCATGATTTACAGGAGACATGATAGGATGAAGGATGAAGGAGAGCTCAAAAGCACATCATGGAAATGTGTGGATAAGTTAAACAGACTTTGGTCTATGTAAAAACACACACCACGTGGAAAGACTACCCCAAATAAACTCTGTGTGTTGAGCTTTAGTAATTCATATGGCTCATGCCACACGGTTAACAAGCATTTAATGCTGTTGGTTTGTACAGTTCTGGCACTGACAAGAAACCAGATGAATCAGCAAATTAGAAAAATGTTTTCTAATGAAATAATAATGAACTCAATAACTATCTGAAATGCAACAAGACCTCACACCCAAAAAATCTGGACTGGTCAGATCTGAATGGTCCGTTTCGCACCTGCTAAGAGACTTAACAACATCAGTTCCTTCACATACAGAATTTAATGTTGCTCAGTTCAAATTTTCAATTAAATGGCCGTGCATTCAGCGATTACCTGCAAAAGGGAGACCTCGGTTGGTTTGGCTGCTGGGAGCATTTTCCCTGTTTTAATGAAAAATAAATGAAATTCTTTAAGGCAATCAGGAATATAATTTTTAATTCGTTTTGTTTGAATAGTTTTATCTGCTTTTGTCTGTTCCTGAATTAAAAATGTGCATAAACAACAGTAAGTGATGAGCCGACCCTTTCTTCCAAAACTAGCAGAAAGGTATTTTATTTGCTTTAATGAATATTGATTACCATGCTTTGTGTTAATCAGAAAGGAGCTATTTCCAGTCTCAAACTACAAAAGAAGATATTGCAGTACTGATCATAAGATGAAATCTTAAAAAAAGGAACTTAATTATCAGCTAAAATACAGGTAAATAAAATATGAGATATTTTTATGTATCAGCTCTGAATTAAACAAGACGACAGTGAATCCTCCACCTACCATACCACACAGGCAGCTAGGCACATGCTATTGAATAATTTGTGTAAACGTTAATGATGCTGGAATATCCGTGTAAACGCTGCATGAATTATGTGTAGCTCTCAGTGGTCACATCGACTGTGTGGCCCGACCACTTGGCAAACGTTTGCTGCTCTACAGCAGAGACGGCTGAGCCTTTGTTCAAAAAAAGTGTCCCTCATCAGGAAAAGACTTGCAAGAACGATGGATATTCACTAAAGACGACATGAAAATGACTTGAAACATTTAAAATAGGAACATACATGGAGGATGGAGGGTATTTTGTTAAATTAGGGAAATGAATGATGAATGTCATTTATGAATGAACCGATCTTCTTACCATACCACACACAATCCAGACCAAAGAAACAGATTGCTGCATGCTTGTGTGCTGTTGACTCACTTTTACAACAGAGTATTTTAATTTTTTCATAGACATGAATGCTTTCCAGATTCTTCTGTACATCAGACAATGCTGCCGATGCTTGTTTCTATTTGGTTCATGGAAGCACAGATGGAGGTGTGATCCACTGACATCTAAACCTGCATTAATTTACCAGTGAGCGTGAGATAAAATAAAAACTTTTCCTTGCTATTTATTTTCACTTTTGTGGTTGCATGAGCTATTTATTATTTTTTTTAAAACACACAAAATCTGAAACAGGCCAATGAATAGAAAGCAGGACCAGATATCTCCCACATGTTCCAAGCATTTTAGTGGGAAAACTTGAGATTACATTCCTGTCATGTTGATATTTTAGGAGAAATCAACAAGAGACGCAATATTGAAAACATGATGCTTCTCTTCTGTGTCACAAGGTCATGATCTTAAGCAGATTTCCATTTAATATTTATTGAGAAGATGTTCAAAGAGACCTTTGTGGTCTCATGTTCTATACTGTATAACATTGTTCCACCACCAACAAGCTAAAAAACATTTTCATACAGTTTCTGCCTTTGTTTTTTTCAGGGTTCACCCCAAATCCTCCCAAACACCTCTGCCTGGCAGAAAACACAACATCCTTTTGAGCAGATGTGACCACGGCGTCAGCCCCCCCACTAATTCAAGCTACTGATGGGCCAACGTTTCCACTGTGGAGCTATTTTAGGAAGCAGCAACAATCCTTGAAAA
Source organism: Brachionichthys hirsutus (assembly GCF_040956055.1). Classification (NCBI taxonomy): domain Eukaryota; kingdom Metazoa; phylum Chordata; class Actinopteri; order Lophiiformes; family Brachionichthyidae; genus Brachionichthys; species Brachionichthys hirsutus. The sequence continues at coordinate 10,266,033 of NC_090899.1, forward strand.
GATAGAAGACCTTTCCACTGTGACCTCCCAGGTGTTCACCACCCACCGTCAGTGGAAACGAAAGGAGGGAATCCTGAGATCCCATGACAACATGAGTGTCCTGCAATGCAGAGGGGATCTGGTGTACACAAATGCCTCAGTGATTATCTGATTAACACAGGTGCAATTCATATTTGACAGTGATAAATTACAAATTATCATGCAAAAGTATTTTTTTATTAACAAAACTGGTTGACTGTTGTTGGCAAAATATTAAGATGTAAAGGCTGAAATGTCTTTGAACATTTAAGTTGTATTTTTGGAAGGATCCCACAATAAAAAACAGACTCTCATCTTCCCCGCAGACCTCTGGCCGGTCACTCAAGCATTCCTTCCTGTTTGTTGTCATGGTAGCATGAGGACAGCTCCACTCTATAAGATCCTCCTCTCCTGAGTCCTGAGCCATCCCGACTTTCTGCTTCCCCACAGCCAGAGGACAGAGGATCCACACCTGAACCAAAGGACTTAAATCAGCACCAATAGAGACAACTGAAAACGTTTTGGGCTGCAGATTAATCTGATCTACTTTACAGTAAAATGACCAGTCTGTCAGAGACTGCGCTTTTTGTTTTCTTAACGGCACAGGTAGGGATTACCACAGATCTTCAATTGGATCATTTTTAATTTTGCAACTGCAGTAATCTATCTGTATGACAATGACAATATTTTATTTTTGAAACAAATGTTTTCATTCTGTGAAAATTCTAAAAGAAATTTCAGATGAAACAAAATGCATTCAGTTATTTAAAGTATTCAGTAGTTTCTTCTGAATTAATTGGAAAACACTATTTTTAACCAATTTTTCTCCACACTGCTGAATTTTGTTATTCCTTTTTTGCAGAATTTGTAACAGCAACCTACAAAGTATTTATGACCTTCATATCCTTTGAAAATTTGAATATGGAATATTTATTTTCCAGACATCCCTCGAAATTAATAATTAGTCATATTATTTGGATTGAAGATAATATAATAATTAAAAATCACTTGGTCATTTTATTTTCCATCTACTGCAGGTGTTTACACTGGCATGGTCCCAGGTCTGTCCCCGTAGATGCCAGTGCCCTAAAGAGCCCCCCAGATGTCTCCCTGGGGTGCCCCTGATCCTAGATGACTGTGTGTGCTGTCTGGTGTGTGCCCGTCAGAAAGGTCAGACGTGCTCTGAAATGAATCCATGTGACACACGCAAAGGGCTGCAGTGTGAATACAAGGCGGATGTCCACCAGAGGACTGGTGTCTGTGTTGGTGAGTGGCTGTTGACATTCCCAAACACTGTAGGCAGGATATCCTGGATGTGGCAAATATTCTGTTACAAAGGTGAATCAGTTAGCTGTCATTGATTATTTTGAATAAGGCTTCATTGCTTTTACAAGGATGGCATGGTGGCGCAGTGAGTAGCACTGTCACCTCACAGCACGGAGGTTCTGGGTTCAATTCCTTTCTGTGTGGAGTTTGTATGTTCTCCCCATATTTGCGTGGGTTTTCTCTGCGTTCTCTGTGGTTTCCTCCCATCTCCAAAAACATACCATTTAGGTGAATTGATCTCTCCAAATTGTCTGTAGGAGTGAGTGTGTTTGTGAGTGGTTGTCTTTCTGTGTGGCCCCGTGATGCACTGGGGACATGTCCTGGGTGTACCTCGCCTCAGTCTGCTGAGATAGGCTCCAGCAACACCCATGAGCCGCACGGTAGATAAAGCAGCTCTACAGGAGACAATTGATGCCGTCTGGTCTACAAGAAGATGGACGGTTGCTTGTAGAACAAAACCACCTTTCTTTTTTGCTTCCTTCTGCAGCTCATGGAGGAGATGTGTGCATCATGGATCGATCTGTCTACCAGAACGGACAGATCTTTTACCCGAGTTGTAAGTACCAGTGCATGTGCCGTGATGGCCAGATCACCTGTATGCCTCGCTGCAACCTGGATGTGATGCTGCCTGGGCCAGACTGCCCAATGCCGCGCAGGATCCAGGTGCCTGGACACTGCTGTGAGAAGTGGGTTTGTGAGCCCCAGGTGGAGGCCAGCATGCTGGGAGGCTTTGCCATGGCGGGTGAGTATATTGGATGGAGGGTATAGGACAAGATGGACCATATACAATACTCAGATGCTACAATCCCATACAATTGCCCTTTCCTCTTTGATGTCAATGTTGCTGCAGTGTGAGACACAAAGTTGAGAGGTTATGTACACTCCCCTGGCCTGGTTAGGTAAAGGGAGCCGGCAGGAAGGATGGAAAGAGGGAAATAGACTGACAGTCATTTCAGTCTGGAATGTGACAGTAATGTGATACGCGACTCTTACTTTGGTTGAAGAGCCATGCCTTCTGCAGGCTTCCTCAGAATATCCTTCTGAGATTTTATATTGAAAGTGTTGCATACCAAGAGAAATAAAAAAATATATGTCGCAACTCTATTTATTTCTTATTATTCTAGCATATATTCCTATATCTTCAACTACGTCTGCTTTACTTTATTACTTTATTTCTGCGCCCAAAACGTTTGTCTTCTGTCCATCTATGCATCCCAACAGCATATCGTCAGGAGCAAACGGTGCGCTTCAACGGTTGGGATTCTAACCTGAACTGCATTGAGCAGACCACAGAGTGGGGTTCCTGCTCTAAAACCTGCGGCATGGGGCTTTCCACCAGAGTGACCAATAAGAACCGTCGATGCGAGCTGGTGAAACAGAGTCGATTATGTGCGATCAGACCGTGTGACGAGCAGCGGGGCCACACACGGCTGACACAGCTTGCACCAAAGGTAATTTCTATCCGTTTTATTCTGAAATACCTGAATGCCATCTTCTGAAAGGATGAGCTTCTCTTTGTTTGAGTTTGTTTAGGACCTTTAGAAAATTCGTAATGCATTTTATTCTGCAAGCACATCACTCATAAATTCAGTTGCATGGGTCTCTCTCCACACAGAGAGGTAACAAATGTCAGAGGATGGTGAGGAGTGCAAAAGCCGTCCAGCTCTCGTATAAGAACTGCACCAGCATCCAGGCCTACAAACCTCTCTACTGCGGCTCCTGCATGGACGGCCGTTGCTGTACCCCCCACCAAACTAAAACCACTCTGGTGGGGTTCCAGTGTGCCGACGGCAAAACCACAAGGAGGCCGGTCATGGTGATCCTGACCTGTGCCTGCCACAACCACTGCCCCCAAAACAATGCTCTGTGGCAGCCATCAGAGCAGCGATACAGTGGCGTGAAGTTATAGGTCATGAGGTCATGGCAAGGAAATGGTGAACAATAAAAGAAGATGATAGCAGACGATGCTTTGAACTCGGGATAACGTTGAGTTGAAGGGAAGCGGTCTTCTCTTCAACATGACAAACGAGTTTCATTAACTCTACATTTTAGATTAAACAAGTCTACCCAAGACAATATATGAAGTGCAGCTGTCACAAAATCGTAAAATGCACGAGCCTATACTGTGCAACATTCCCACAGTGCTAAATATATTGAGATTCCCCTGTGGAGGCTGATGTAGAAAATTAAACAGCTCTGCACGCCGTCTGAACGCTCTCTCGCTCCTGGAGGGAGTCCTGTGGACACAGACGTCTCATCTTCACCCCGTGTGAGAGAGATTCGAAGCACTGATTGGTTGATTCTCTAAACTTGTGAGGATCAGACTGGCGTCAGGCTGGCTTTGAAGCCTTTCTATCAGAGGGTTAGACTGCATCTTGGGTTGGTCACTCAGGAATGATCGACTGCATTTTAAATGTCGAGAATAAAAATCAAATCTAAAAAACATCTGCTGTCATCACATTTACCTTCCTGGTGATGAATTAGAAAGAGCAGACATAAATGCACACAGGCCAAGCTGTTCATCGTCCCTGCAGCTGCTGTCACAGTCGTTCTAACTATGGGACACATTTTTGAAATAACTCGACTGTGTACTTTGACTTTGTCCAAACTATGGGCTCAATTTATGAAAGAGAGGTCACCATGGTGATCGAGTGTCATTTCTAGCATTTGCCTGGAATAGTTAAAAGGTGATATCTCGGTTCTCCTAAAGAAAAGAACATTTGTGTTCCTTTAGGCTTTGGGGGGATTTGTTTTATTTAGTCCATCTAAAGCACTTTTTATAATGACAAATATTGTGTAAATATTTGGTGTATACCTTATTTGTTTATAACCTGTTTTGACAGAGCGTGTATCAAATACACAGATTTAAATGTTAACTGTGTAAACATGAATTGTATGTATTAATATGTTTTATTTTAATTACTACTTGAATTATATTTCACTGTGTGTTTCTCTAATGTGCAAAACATTCCAATTTTGATTTTGATTTTTTTGTATCAAAGTTTAAATCTCTTCATTATTGTCACTGCTAAAATTATTTTACTGATGTGGTTTGTATTAACTGGGCACACTGATGCATAGAATACTCGATTTTCATCAGTAGACGTTGAATTAACTTGTATTATAAATACAGTTCGCATCAATTAAATAGGTGGACAAATGTATGTCCTGCTGCTCTTCATTCATCAATGCTGGAGACCTAACATCCAATGAAAAAGCAAAATATATAAGATTTCACAACATCAGATATCTTAATAAATTAAAACTAAAATACTAATTTCCCTTTTCACATATTGGCCTTTTATTGAAGCCAGCCAAAGGCACATCTGAGCAAAGGAGAAGCGCTCACTCAGCCAGCGTTAGACAGATTTGTGAACGATATTTGAGAGAATATGGTCTTTTGTGTTTCAAAAAATGTTATAGATCTTTGAATTCAGCTCATGAAAAAGTGGAGCAAAAACAAGTGTTGCATTTATACTTTTGTTGAATGTATATATATTATATACATGAATTTCTTTATTTCTTTCATTCAGTTTAAGTTTTTTTCCTAATTAAATTTTTATTTTCATGTTTTACAAAAACATAATGTCATATAACAGTTAACAAAACAAATAAAAAATTCATTCATTAATTCACAAACAATTAACGGCCTCCTTCTCCATCTGCTGGCGACACAGTATAATTACATGCTTCAGAATTATGAATGGCAAGGGGCCCATCGGAAGGCTTAACCATAAGCCCTTAGCTGTGTAAGACCTGTGTGGTCAGTCCCGGATGTTCAGGCCATCATATGGCGCCCAGAAAACACAGAGCAGTCGGACCGATGGCAGAAGCTGGTGACCTCTTCACCTTCTTCCATTGAGGTCACGGTGTAAACCCCAGTCGTTCCCTCTGGGATTGCCTCTGCTTTTTAAAATAGCTATCCAATGGACTCTTTAGCTCATCTGTGGCTTAGGTCACTGAGGGGTCGACTCTGTTGTCTGCACATCTGCTTGCAGCTGTATTATGGTGTGTTATGGCTAAACACAAGTCTGTGGCGATGCTACATGATGGTTACGTTCATGGAGCTTGGATTTTGATCTTATTCTGACATGCAGTATGTTAGAATTAAAAAGCAAGTCAAATAACGACTCAAAAAAAAGCCACGCTACTAGCGCAGTGGTTGAGATGACCATTTCTCTCCATCTGCTCATTTGTGTTGGTTCAGCACCGACAAATCACGACAGCTCTTAGTTGGTAATATCGTAAAACATATATTGAAAGGGCATTCACGTTTACTTTTCATGGTTGGTGTATAAAGATACCAAGAACAATTTAGAACCTTTCGGTGATGATCCAGATCACCATGTGGACGGTGTAAATCTAATTATGAGGGGAATGAGCTGCTTGGCGGAGGTCTGTGCTCTCTGAGTGCTTTTCTAGTTCATGTTTGGGTCATTGACCTTTTACCTTAATTCGGTCCCCTGCCCACTCCTGTCAGTTTCAAACAACGTTCAACATGAATATTGAATGTTCCCGAGCTGACTGAAGACAAAGAGAAGATTAACAGCCTTTAAATACCATCTCATAAGGGCGCTTTCCCTATTGTTTTTGCTTGTTTGTTTTCTTGCCTGTTTGAGGTCATTACCACAGCAAAGAATATAGATTTTATCTGATGGCTCATTTCCCTATGAAAGTTACAAAAAACATTCACTGTAGCTCATAAGCCTCATTATGCCTAAAATATTATTAGAATTTCTGTTTTGGTCTCTGTCAAAGTAAAAATGCTAATTCCCTCTTCTGTACAGCAGCAGTAATGATCCGAGGAAGTTTGGCTCCTGCATTCAGCAGCATGCCGGTACCATACTGTATATTCCTGTGATTATCTATCTGACTATTACCTCGAAGCTGAAATAGATAATATCAATGTATGATATAGACAAGTCCCTAATTGGTTATACTATTAGCAAATATCTTTATATACGTAGGCATAAACCTCGAACCTCTGGTGTCTTTTAAGCCTTTTGAATTCAGATAAAATGATTTGTAATGTGTGACTCTCAAGGGAAAGCACTCAGCCTCGCACAGATCTCATGTCTGTTGTTTTCTCAGGGCTCATTGTGGGGATCTATATGTAGGAAATGTATTTTTATGACTATGAACCATTGCTGTACATACGTGATTATTTCATTCATTCTTGTTGATGTTCTATGAAATACTTTAACTGCTGCATAATTATCAAAAGAAAACTCAGTATATGAAGTAGCCTACAATTAGTGCTGGCTGAGGCCTGTTTTGGTCCGGCCCCTAGTCATGTCCCTACGGGGACAAGATACACTGGGACCCTCCTTTCACGTCCCATTAATACATGTTAGAGGCTTTGACCCTTCCTGGAGGGCCTCTCATTCCGCAGGGCATTGAGCCGTCGTCCTGCTGGCCTCCTGCTCTTGTCATTGCTATGGATCTTAGCTGGCCTCGGATGGGAGCGCTCCTCTTGTTGCGGGAATGCACTCCATACCGACTGCATTCCCTCTGGTCCTCGGTGGAATCAGCTATGGCTTCACCTGCTGCTGTGCTCCTGCCGGACACCCACTTCCACTATTGTTGAATGAGTCTGTACAAGCGATGTGTGTTGCACATCTGTCCATCCTGGGTGGGCGAACCCTCCCTGAGGTTTTTCCTTTTTTTCCACTGTCAACATTTTTTTTTTTTTGAGGAGTTTTTCCCTGTCAAAGGACAAAGGTTGTCTTGCTTTGTGCATTTTGTAGCCCTTCGACACAAATCTGTGATTTGTGATTCAGGGCTACATAAATAATTGGACTGAATTTGTATTTGAATGAATTATTGAATGTTTCAGGGGAGAAAAGAAACTGAAAAAAAAAAAAAATGGCCAATAGTAATGTTAAACTTGAAGATAATCTTTATTACACGTGAAATATGACTTGAATTGACTTCATATCACTTACAAGCTCAAAATGAATAAATTAATAATACACAAAGCAACTTATTTTGAAAATAGAAAAAGTAGTCTAACTTAACATCTATAAGCATGAAAAACATTGCAATGCTATGAATGACTCCTTAAATATTATTTGTCTTTAGAAAACTCTCTCTGATGTGATGAAAAAATATTTATCGGCCAGAACATATTTTTATCCTCACAGACAGTCACACATCAATTCAAGGTGTCACCAGTAGGTGTCGTAGCCGCATTGTTAATAGATCAGTGTGAAGAACGGGATCCTCTTCAGCACGTTTGTTACTGTCAGCCGGATGCCACGCTTCACCGTCTGAAAGGGAAATACACATTTAAATACTTTTAGATGTAAAAAACAACAACAACAACAAAAACAGCGAGGCCTTCGCTGAAGTGACAGCAGCTGCTTGGTTGGTTTTATTTGTTATTTAATTTTTTTTATCCTCCCTCCACTCCCTCCATCCTTGTCAGTCACTCTTGAGGTCGAGAACACGGATCACCCGTGATGGGGGGGGGGGGGGGGGCAGCTCCAGTCATAGCGACGGCCCTGTTTGCACGCTCATAATCTGGGCTGCTCTGTAAACAAGGTGACACTGACAGGGACATATTAATAATAATAATAATAATAAATACATTAATCCTCATCGGGGGTTCGACATGTCAGAGTTTTCTTTCAAAACTCCCTTTTTTCTTTTCTCTCACAACAGGCGCAGGCACATTCCTGTGCGCGCGTCTGCAGCGTGAACGCGGAAGTACAGCGCACTTACGGGAAATTTGAAGACTGGAGACGCATTAATTTATGTCATATTTCAGGTTTTTTTTTTATTGTTTTGTTATTTGTCTTTAGAAGTTTGAAGCGCCTGTCGCGTAGAAAGTGTGATTTTTATTCACTCCTCCGCTTCATAATGACATGAATGAATACCCGGCGCGTAATTTCCTTTGAAAGGAGAGATATTTGAAATGAGAGATATTTCATACATCGCCGTGTTCCATTATTATAACTTGCTTCATGCGGGGGACGCGGATAAACATTTCTTTTGTAGTTATGCTGTTGACGCGTTTTAAAATCTCTCTGAAAGCCGTCACCATTTGGGACGTCTTTTGCGTGCGGGATCTAGTGATAGGATCAACCGGCTCTCGGCGGGGGGGGGGGGGGCAAACTCCACCCAGCAAACTGGATCTCCGGCAGGCGGAGCGCAGCGCAGCGTGTTCCGTCAGGGCTCGGGCCGGTTAGTCTGGACTCGACAAGTTCCGTAGAGAACTTCGGGGGGGGGGGGGGGGCAAAGTCCAGACAGAGTGAAGTTAATATTTGAGTGCGCGCTGTGCGTAAATCACCTTATTCTAAAGAAATGCGCCAAAGATGGCGGTGGTAACAGCGACGGGACTTTCATGCGCCTCCGGGGTGCCAAAAAGTGGATTAGTGGAGGTTTTGGTTCGGGCGCAGTGGCACAAAGTTCTGATCCACTTGGACGAGGAGGCGATCACGCTGAGCTGCAACGACAGCAGCGCCGACGACACTGTCAACCACAACGGGGTGAACAGCGGATCCTACCTCGACAACAACAATGCCAACTCCAACAACGGCCCCCGGACCGTGCGCACCGCGCGCACCGCGCGCACCGCGTTCACGGACCTGCCGGAGCGAGTGCCCGAAGCCATCGCCAACAGAAAGCGCAGCGTCAAGGTGACGAAGCAGGAGATCGGCGGGCTTGGGATCAGTATCAAAGGTGGGAAGGAGAATAAAATGCCGATCCTCATCAGCAAGATATTCAAGGGGCTGGCGGCGGACCAGACTCAGGCTCTGTATGTCGGGGACGCCATCCTGTCCGTGAACGGGACGAACCTGCGCGACGCGACGCACGACGAGGCGGTGCAGGTGCTGAAACGCGCCGGGAAGGAGGTGACGCTCGAAGGTAGGCAGTTCTGGAGAGGTTGTGTGTGAGGTCCGGGTCCTGATCACTCCTGATTGACTTTATGAACTTCCACAAGACAAGCCCCCACCAAACACGCGCACACACACACACGCACACTCCACCACCAAATGTGATTTTCATGGGGCGACAATAGCCACGGCGTTCGATCATAGTTCATCCAAGGTTATTCTGTGTTTCCGAGATGTCGCCTTTCAACCTGGTTTTTATGTCGCCCTGATGCAACGTAGATCCCCGAGGGAACCGCGGACCTTAACATGCGTGAGAGCTTCATCCTCCGGGGGGGCGAGCGTGTCATGTAAGGTTTCTCATTCCACGTGGCTGCTTTACGCACATCATGCAGGATAGGTCAGCGGTCCTCAGGACACAGTGCGCGCTGCGTGTTTATTTCACGCTGCCTCCCAGGAATAAATCACTCTCTGATTAGAAAGACAGAATGAGAAGCATTAGAGCTCTGAGGGGAAAAGCTTTGCTGTGGGATGTGATTTATTTTCATTATAGGAAGCAGGTGTTAACAGCATGGACTATAAGAACTGGAAGGTGACTATATTTCTATTGTGCTAGTTCATATTATTTATATCTCACTTTGTTCAATCTGCTTTCTTATTAGTCCGCTGTTCAGATGGAGAGAAGAGGAAACTCTTCTGTCTTCAAATGCATTGCATTTACTGTAAGAGAGAGGAAGAGACCTGCCAATGTCGTCATCACAGCCTCGGTCTATTTCACAATTTAAAAGTTGTGGAAAAATAAAAATAAAATCCGTTTTCTAAAAAAGTAAAGGTCAAAAAAAAAATATTCTGGCGCCCCCCCCATTAGTGTGTCTTGAGGCAAGGCAACTCAAAAAATGTAGCTCCAAATTTCCTTAATATTAGTATTCATATTAATATATTCATAATATTTAAAATATGTGAAGGCTCAGACAACTCTAATAGTAATAGTTTTTGCTTGCTTGTTTTCCAGTCGGTTTTAGCCGCAGGTTAAAATGAAAATTAGGCTGATTAGGTAGATTCACTCTGAAGGCTGGGCACACATGCACCTTAAGCTCCAACACACACATTAACACACATTCACACACTAGAAGATGTTGCTCACAAGTACACACACACCACTGAGTTTTTATGTTCCTGTGAGGACTGTTGGACAAAAGACCGTAAGAACAGTCTCTGTCTCTCTCTCTCTGTCTCTCTCTCTCTCACACACACACACACTCTGATGGCTGAGGCTGATTTAAATATGACATCAAGGGTTAAATTAATGATAACAGGAAAGGAGGTTTATTGCAACAGCAGTTTGTCTTGTTTAAATTAACATTTCTTTGGAAAAGCAGCAAAGCATTGAGGAATAGTACAACATGGGCTTTATCAGTCTTTGGCAGACGGAAATGTGTTTACCGCATAACCAAGAATGTAAAGTGTTATTTCAAATACATCACGAGCAGATACACGAAGCCCGACAATGAGTAATACGCTCTCTTGTTTATCTCAGAGTGTGTGATAAGAGGAGAGATCTGATTCAGGAGAGACAGCACGTGTCTCATGGGAGAGGACTGCGGGGTCGTGCGCTTCGTGTTGTGTATTTTGCGTGAGAGTGTGTATTCCAGAGAGCTTTTTGAGTGCATGCTTGTAATGTTCGTGTTTCACTGAAAAGGAAACGAGGGAAAGTGGCGAGCGGATTCAGATGAAACACCACTTACTCCTGCTGGACGTGGAGCAGCAGCAGGGCAGCAGATCAACCCGCCGGTCAGAAACCCCCCTTCAGCCAAGAGGACCGTGATTCCAGTAAATGTCAGAGGACATTTATTTTAATGCGTCTGATGTTAGTTCTCTGCAGGATCCGTTGCAGGGCTCAGCGTGTGGTCCGTCAACACAGCTCAATCAGGGCTCAGGGGCCGCGTCACAAAGCTCCTATAGCAATCACATCCTGCAGGTCCAGTGGAAAACGGGTTGCACTATGATTACATATACTTCCGAAATGAATTCTGCATTCCTAATTTTGAATTTGGATTGTTGCCTTATCAGGTCGCCCCTCGGTGCGTGTTGGCAGCGTTGCAGCTCTTTTTCCCGCCTGCAGGGACTCCCTGTGGATAAACAAAAAAAACTGGAAAGAATGATTGTTCTTTTAAAATATTTTATATCATTCAGCCTATATAGCCTCTCTGCTTTTATCACCAATGATGGTAACTGGAATGCTTTATCTGCAGTCAGCAAGCATCACACACAAAAATGAAATATTGGAGACATTTCCAGAGCACTTATGACATGGATTGAAAGTTGATACGAGCTTTGAAGAGAGCAGTTTTTGAATTTCTGCAGTAAACTGAGCAGAGGAGATGTACTTTTACTTTTGGATCAAATCTCCAGACTCCAGCGTTCTTGGTTTTAGTGGCTCCGGAGATTAAAAAAAAATCAAAAATCAAAAATCAAAAAAAGGCATAAGAAGACTCCACAAACGTGGAGCACATAAAATAATAAATCATTGCAATATTAGAGCAACTATTAACGGCCCTGAAAACAGCCCTGAGGTCTTTATGAGGCCTCGATGCAAAAGCTGTCAAAGATTGGACATTAAAAACGGGAACAAATGTCAACAGTCATGTTTCCCGTCTTACTGATCGCAGTGAGACGAGTAACAGGAAGAATATCAAACGGCACTGCAGGAACGGGAACCCCATTGTCCACAGGAAGAAATAATTGAGTTGACACAGCTCGAAGAGCAAACTGAGGCGAAGACTTTTGTTCAGCTGTTGCGAGCTATTTAAATCCAAAGAAATAATAATAATAAAAAAAAAAACCCTGCCACACTGTGTAAATGCGTACAGCAGGGCACTTAGCATGAGAGCGGCACAGAAGACATTCATGACATGGTTCCAAAAGACAATTGACTGAAGCGGCTTACATTTCATTGCACTTTGAACCATGAAGCTCTGTGCGCTCAGACAAAATGGCAAAAGGCTTAAAGCGTGGACTCTTCTGTGCACTGGTGGATGAAAATGATGGTGCACATTCAATTCTCCTGCTGCAAACATGGTGGCTGACCGGGGCAGAAGTAGGCTTTCTGAAAATGTTGCCACATGTTTGGAAAAGTGACAACTTTGTTACAAGGCCAGGGTCATATTTTTCTGGAATGGAAAGTCGAACACATCACTGAACATGTCAAGTCACCTTAACACAAGTCTCTGTGCAAGGACAGGGACATATAGCCATGCAGAGGCTGCTCTATAAGAAGCATCGTCATCAGTCTTACCTTAGAAAATCATGCTGGTACTGGTAGTTTGATCTGGAGGGTGATGGCATCGGTAATCACACACACACACACACACACACAGCTTTGTGTGGTTTGACTTCTGTTCATGTTCTGGAGACATTTGTGATTAAAGTACACAGAGTGTATTCTAGTTGGCAACAACTCCAAAAGGCTTAGAACATGAAAACTAAAGAAATGAAGAACCAAAAGAACCCGACAGAGAACATCTGCCACAAATCAGTGGGCAGGAAATGAGTCAGTGTCCTGGAAGCTCTCCAGTTGATCCCTTAACAAGCTGTACCTGTCATCACTAGACATCTGGATGGGGTTGGGTGTGTGTGTGTGTGTGTGTGTGTGTGTGCGTGTGTGTGTGTGGGTCAGACTGTGTGTCAGCAGTGATGTGGGGAAGCGATGACGTGTCTGCCAGCTGACCCTTTATTAGGTCATTGCAGAAACTCTTCTCTCCTCTGCTTCTGTTTGTGGATCAGGATGGTAATAACCATTACAATAGGAGCGCTTGTTGTGATGAAGATAATGGATTGAGTCATTCGTTCTTATTCTCTGTGTATGTATAAACAGCAAAAACCAAAAGACCAGAAACTCCTTTGGTTATCATCTAGTCGAAAGACGGAACACACTTTGTTTGTTGGCTACATACATTTTGGATCTTGGAAAACATTAATAGTCACACAATTGTGAATATATTAAAAAAAATGGATGATGAGGACATCACAATACAGATACATGACAAATCTTTTTGACAACACGCATTCTACAATAGACCTCTTTTACATTTTACTAAGCCCAGCTACCTCTAAACGACTGTTGCTAATGTGCTGTCACGTTTTTCTGTTTCGAGACGTACATCCGTTCATAATGAGGACAGCAGCAGATTTGAGACCCGAAAAAATTATTTCAAAGAGCTGTTGAAGTACTTCGACTACGCGGTGAATGTACTCAAGATGAATTTCTTCTTTTGAAGAAATGTGTAAACTCACAAACTAATGCAGGTCTTCTTGTGTGCCTTTTTAAGTTGCATACTATTCCCACTAAATATGCTGTCAAAATGAGTATGTAGTACATTTTGACTGCATAGGATATGGATATTTGTGAGGCCCTACAGTACACTACAGACCCTACACCAATCCCTATGCAGAAAAATTAGCAGACATGTTCAAACATCTGTCTATTCTGCATCCCTCTATTTGTTCTACTAAGCACTGCTGTAGGTAAAGTTCTAAGATAATGTGTACAGTCAAAGTCAAATCGTCCGCGTCCATGTTCTTCTTACTTATAACTGCAGCTTCAGCTCTATAAGCTACTCTGCTTCTCACCAGCTGCTACGGTTGCATCATCCTGTATGCTGTATAAGTACATACAATTTGTAGAACTTAAGAAGCAGCATTCTTAAATTATCATTAAACACAGGGGGGGGGGGGGGTATGTTTAGTATTAGTGGCAAAGCTGACAGAAATACAGTCAGGAACTGTATGTTTATTCCAAGAACTATATTGTATTTCTAAAACACAGTAAGAAAGTAAAAATGTTTTTTGCATTAAATTGACAATGCTACCATTTCTGTGACAAAAACTAAAAGAGAAGTACAAACAGGACTTTAGTCTTCCTTTTTTACTTTCTGTCATCCAGTTCAACTGGATCCAACCCCCAACAAGACAAACCAATGGAGCGCACACAGATACAGATACTTAAGCAAACAGATGAAGAGTAAATATAACTACACATTAAAATACCTCCCTGATAAACAGGCATCACACAGAGACTACATGCAGATAGTTTTTGTTCATGACATCTGCAGAATCAGTCCATGTAAACATAGGCAACAAACAAATTATGTACTTATCATATAAACTATATGTAGGATATTCTTAACAAATAGTACCCTCTAATGTCTGCATCACAACTAATGCACTGTTTCTACATTGAGTAGAGGATTGGCGTTACAGTGACAAGACGATGCCGCATTTGAATGTGCACTTTGTACTTTGTTTCAAGTACGAGATAGAAAAATGGAACTTTTAATTAGAAAATGTTTAATTCACCTTATAACGTCAAAGAAACGTCTTTTCAATGAAGCCTCTGAAACACCAGCACTGTCTGGTCCTTGGTCTGCTTGAGGGGGCCGTGCAGAGACGGCGGCGTAATGGAACAAGAAACGTGACCAAAGGGAATTCACAAACATTTACACACTTCCTGTGAAATGATCACGTGAACTCCACCCAGTTAATTTCCCCTGCTGCTAGAAATAATAACAGCTGTATTGCTGTGTCAATGAGTTTACATTTCCTCTTTCCATGTAAGAACTTTCAGTATTATTGTGTAAAGTACTTTCACATTTTACACTTATCTGTCGACAGGAGTGTAGCTAATCATCGTTTCCCTAAAGGTATTCAAGACAATTAAAAGATACAATAAACCAAGCTCTCAGCATATCTGTTTGACTCAGCGGAGGTGTCCGTATTGATTGATTTTTCCTCACCAGATTATTCCATTGATGGCACCCCTGCAACACCGGGCAGACGGGCTGCAGTGAAGGCGTCATGCTTTAATGCAGTGACAGTGCTGATTTCATTCACTCAGTGATACTCGTCTGATGTCGATGAAATGCTTATACTAGAGTGTGTGACTTGAGCAGCTGTATTGGATTATCGCTCACACATGCAGTGCAAATACACATATTTTGCATACGTGCAGTATTTCCTTCTGTTCCCCTGCGGCTTCATTGTGCCTGCAGCACAGATAGCGTGTGTTTCTGCGTGGATCTTTGCATTTGCGTCAGTCCGTATCAAATTTAAGAAGTGTGCATCTGTCTATATTTAAACACGCGCTTCAGGCTCATGAATGCGCAGCGCCAAAGCTTGATTCCTCTTCCCAGTCCATTGAGCTCTCCTGTGTTGTAGCTTGTCATGGTGTGCTTCAAGAAAGAGACGAGCTGTTTTCCCATCCTTTAATCTGATCTGACTGCGTGGGCTGTCCTGCTGTAGGTCCATTGAGGCCTTGCTCA
Source organism: Brachionichthys hirsutus (assembly GCF_040956055.1). Classification (NCBI taxonomy): domain Eukaryota; kingdom Metazoa; phylum Chordata; class Actinopteri; order Lophiiformes; family Brachionichthyidae; genus Brachionichthys; species Brachionichthys hirsutus. The sequence continues at coordinate 10,281,529 of NC_090899.1, forward strand.
CCCCCGTCTCTTCTACGCAGGCAGCCTGTCATGTCTTCTCTACCAGTTGACGCTTCGGCTTGTTACAGATTCTCATGCAAGTCTGTATGGTTGGCATGCTGAATTACAAATGTCACCAGGCATATGCCACTTTTCCCCGTCTTTTTTTGTGGGATTTAGCGATTAAATGTCCAGTGGGCACACTGAACATTTTATCTCTGCCTTTCTGTTTCTTTTTTTTTTTTTACTGTTGCCTAAACATATGTCCTGTCTTCTCCCCCTCCCCAAAACTAAACCCACGAAAAATAAAAAATTGTATCCCGCCTCCAGGGATTGACATTTACGAGTCAAACTTTCCATTTCCTGTCCTATCAGCGGATATTGGAAGTTGTTAAAGCGGATTCTGTGTTATTCTGTGCTTTCAGGACCATGGCTCTCTTCTTTCCGCAAGCCTGCAGCTGCAGAAGCCATCTGTGAATCATCTGTTGCAGTTTACAGGATGAATGGTTGAATTTAAGAATGCGGAGAGACACCTGAGTTTCTTTTGGCTAAATGTGCATTTTGATATTTGCTGTGATCTTTTAAAAATGAGAGAGAAAGCTCATTGTGATGGGAAAACAAAAGGCAGTCGTTGGATCAATGAGCTCGCTGCCGTCTGCGCAGCAAACATGAACGATAATCCTCTCCGTCAAACTCATTTTTAATTTGAGACTTAGTGGCTTTATCAGAAGATGATGCAGTAGTTGAACCAGCAAAGACAAAAACGAAATGCTAAATGATTATTGATGCACACAGATATGTGAGAGGATTATCATTCTTTCCACTTCCTAATGATTCGTCAAGTCACTCAATACCAGTCTTTAATCCACAAAACGCCAAATGCCTCAGCAGTGGCACAGTCGAATACATTCTACCTCACATCTGTCCTCTATTAAGCGTCTTTGAGTTTCCAGAAAAGCGCTATATAAATAAAATGCATTATTATTATTATTCATTATTATTTCTCAAAGCAGACACCATCGCTATGTCCAAGAGAAGACTGAAGACTTTCCTTTTTAATAAAGCTTATAGTTAATCCATACAATAATCAATATGCTGTCATTGGCCAATATTTCCGGGGGAACCTCCCACAACACACTGAGCTCCTCCCTCTCCTTCCTCCTCTCTGTCTGCATATTCACTTTCCATATATCCTGTACATGCTGCTAGCTTCTTTTCTTGTTGTCGATGTTGCTGTTTTCTGCCTGTTAAAGGGAAATGTTTCCTTTTGCCTTCATCACCAAAGTGTTTGCTCATGTGGGTCAAGTAGGGTTCTCTCAGAGCAGGTATTTCCCGGCTACAGGTGGAAAGTGCCTTGAGATAACTTTTTATTATGATCTGGCGTGAGAGAAATAAAAAAGAATTGAATATTCCTTTGCAAGGTACCGGTCATGTTTTTTTTATTTGCTTCACACCAAACGACGGTTACAGGGTCAAGCTTAAAGTTGTTTCTGATTAGTTTTGCCTCCGAGTTAAATGATGTAAAAAAAAAGAAAGAAAATATTTTAATACCGATATATTTTGGAGCTCGGTGTATTTTGGCCTTGATTTTTTTAAAACTCTATGAGTGTTGTTTTTTTAATGTATGAATACACAACCAAGCACTGTTTTATTTGTGCAGGAGAGCAATTCTTTCATTTAACATTCAATGAGAGGATTTCCAGAGTATTCTATAAAGGCCGGGATGCGATTTGAAATTAAATGAGAGAATGCTTTCGCAGGCGTTCATCTGTTATAACTTACCTATATCACATTTCATCCACACGGTGACAAGAAGATGTTTGAAAGTTTAAATCGACTTGTATATTGTTCCCATTCACCCGTTTAGGGCAGATAAGTAGTACAAGAGGGACCGGGCAGGACAAAAGACACCACGTGTTTCTGTTTATCAAACATACTGAGAGTAAAGTGGGATGTTTTTCTCATTCAGGAAATCTGTGTCTCTCTTTCTGCCTAGTGAAGTACATGCGCGAGGCGACGCCGTACGTCACAAAGGGCTCCCCGGTGTCGGAGATTGGCTGGGAAACGGCACCTCCTGAGTCTCCCCGTCTTGGCAGCTCCCCCATCACTTCCCCCATATCTCACCCTCCAAGCCCTCCTCTCCAGCCGTCGCTGTCCCTGCAGGGTGAAAGGAGATGCATACCACTCAAACTGTGTTGTGTAACTCGAGCCATGACTACTCCAGACCCGGACAACAGGTAGGCCTGCATGTCAGAAAAGTACGTAAGCTGCATTTTGCAGGGCAAGGTGTAAAAATGAGAGAAAGACTCAGGACTTGGTACAAGCCGCCACTTTTAGACAAGAATACAGCAAAACATCAAAACATCCCAAAATCGAATACAGGAAGATACGCATCAGCAACAACTGATCAACTTGAAGCTAAAGTTGGCACAAATGTGTTCAAAACATATTTGATCTTCTTCATCTTCAGTGTGAGCGGCGTGTTTTACTTTGCACTGGGCTTGACCTCCCAAACAGGCTTTGCTTTAATAACATCACTGGAAAAACGCTCCAAAGTCAACGTCAACATTCAAAAGACAAGGTTACCTTATTTAACCAAAGGTCAAAGTATTCTCTGAATGGGACTATTTTCTGCGGCGTTTTCTTAAAGGGAGACGTTTGAAGTGGTGCATAGATAACCCTCAATCAGTGGGGGCGGGCGGGTTGTCTCTTCGTAAGTGTTGTCAACTTAATTGTTTGGTAACATCACAATGACCCAACAGCAGGGGGGCAAAAAGTAATTTACTGTTTGAATGCTTTTGGCATCACATTCTTGAGTGTGGTCGTTCTGTCCCAGTCACCTGACCCTCGACTTCCCTCTCGGCATGTTGGTTCTCCTCCTCTGTCTCTCCTGTCTTGTGTTTTCACTCCTTTCGTATTTTTTGAGGTTTTCCTCGTTACCGCTTTCTTTTCTTTCTTGACCTCTCCATCTGAGTGCTCCCAGCTTTCTCAGGCTTTACTTTCTGCCTCTCTGTGTATGAATTCACTTTCTATTTCCAGCCCCTCACATTATCATCTCTCCTGATTGCTTTCTTCTCTTCGTGCTCCTCCATCCGTGCGCGTCCCATCCCTGCATATGCATCGAATAGTTGAACCTCGCTAAACTTCAAAGCTATAGACAATGGAGGAGGCATCAAAGTCAAGCGGTAGCAGTGAGCAGTGACTTCAAACAGCCATGTGTAGATGTTGTTAGCGGGATCTGCGGGAGAATCCTAAAACACACAATCTCTGCAACAAACACCTGGAAACAAAATGAAAAGTAATACCTTCCTGCATGTTTCTCTGCCGGCTGGTACTCCTCAAGATAAATCTCTTCTTTGAAAAAAAAAAACAATGCAAAGATTCTAAAAACATTGCTGTGTCCATGTCCATGTCAATGTTTATGTCCAGGCATGCAAACAGGATTCTGTTTATTTATATCAGTGTTACCTACCTAAAGAGTGTGAACTACCCCCACAGTGAAGATCAGGCCCGACGCCTCCTTTGTTACTGCCTAACGCCACGCCCAGGCGATGACAGAATGACAGCGCTCAGTTGATAGACCTGTTATGTGGAGGGTGATCTTGTCTTTTGCTCAGATCTTCCCAAACTCTGACCCGACCTAACCTTTTGAAAACACAACTATGAGTTGCGGGAACAGGTTTTCTTCCTGGAACCGGCTGCGTGAAAAGATGCTGAAGCTGCTTTCTGAATAATGTTTTCATAAAGTGTCTCGGTCTTTGAATGATCTTCTTTATTGTCATTTAAATCTTTCTGTTTTGAATAAATAAATAAAAAAAGTTTTGCATGTAGAAGTTTTCATAGATTCTGCAGTGCGTAGCCAAATGTGACGTTGTAGTCGGCCCATTTTCCTCGGTATGAATCTGTGAAGCAACCCTGGGAGAAGGAGTGTTTGTGTGTCCCGAAATATGAAAAGGTCCAAAGGTCGTCGGGGAAACTTTTAATGGCATTTTCATGGCTTCTTGGTTGAAGTATTAAATCTTGAATAAGAGCACAATGGGATTGAACATTGACTTTATTGGTCATCCAGCTATACAAGGGACTCAGGTAAATATCACATCTAGTGCCGAGTAGAGCTTTTCAGATTTGCCAGAGCTGGAAGACCAGTGAATATTTAAATATACACCCGCCACACACAGAAATTGCTGCTTATATTGCTTCATTCAACAGTCAAAATAACTTCCCGCATTAAAGTGTACATCTGTTAAAGACTCGGGAACAATGAATCCTGCTCGCCACGATTTAAGAAGCTTTATGTCAATCAAATCTAGCTTCTCTTTTTCTTTTCTTTTTTTTTTAACTCGATGTAATGTTGTTTCTCTCTGAGTGGCTCTCTATTCATTTCAGCAGATGTTCTTTAATGGATGAGTAAGAGACAGACAGGAATGGGCGATACAAAGTAAGGTGTGGTTAAGAGATGAATGAATCAGAAGTCAGGGACAAAAGAAGAGAAACGCTGTCTTTATTTTATCCATTCAGTGCTGTGAAAACATTATTTTTTACTGTCGTTTTCTCTAACAAAATACTGGATTTCAGTATAGTGTAGAGAGAAGGGATTAGATGTAGAGGTACTAAACATTTAGATATAGCAGACTGTCACATAAAAACCAGCAAATGACAATACTTTTTTTCTTTTTTTCATGTAACCTGACCTCTAATGTCTCTAGTATTATTGGTTTAAGGTAAAGGACCTGGTTTTATTCCGGGCTGGTACATTGATCTAATATTCAGCCACACTGATTAAAAAGAGACCTTTCATTTTCTCCAAAGTCTTGTCCTGTCTCTTTTGAAAATACCTACAGGAGAGCCACTTATTTTTTATCATGCATGTGCATGTAAATATGCCTGTGCTTAGACTGTATGTAGAAACACACACAGAGGCCCTTCAAATTATTTTACACCCAGACATTGTTTACGCTCCAGCTGTGTTCTGTCATAGTTTTTTCTCATTTAATTGAAAGAAAATACGCCGAGCTAAACCATGTAGACTATGAAACAGACTATGTAACAGCTATGAATAAAACATTCAGCTTCAGAGTTAAAGCCTAAGAACAAAGCAGACGTTTCTAGAATCACTGAATAACAGGCCGTGACTCAATGATTGGAGGTGGAATGTTGGCTCTGCCTTTAGGTTAATTAATTCATTAATAATGAATTATTAATAATACATACAATGATACATACATACAAAATAGTTAGGCATGACAGCCAAAGGTTAAAGTTAGTCCGTCCGTCCGTCATCTGTCTAACAGAATTCCTCAGGACTTTGACTATGAAGTACGAATTCTTTGCAGAGACATCTTACCATAGATTTATCAGCATAACTGTGCTGCAATAATTAGACCATGTTGAGACATCTGTAATTCTGCAAAAGCAGCGTGGGCAAAAAACCAATGATTACATTTATTAATTGTCAAATCAAACCATTGTTATTGTTTTGTGGTGTCTGTAACACACATTTAATGGTTTGATTATAAATAACATTTTGTATTGTAGTGTCAGATGTTTATTCTATTGCCTTAAAATGTGCTACTTTGCCAATAAATATGTCCTTTTATTGCCTGTTGCGTATGCATACAAAGTTGATCAGTTGCAGTAGAATAAAATGTCACATCGGGATGCTGAACACATCTGACAAGCCGAAATATTCGATATATTTGAGATAGGCCTGTATAGCAACAGTCCTGTGAGACCATGTACAACCACAAGACATTGATTAAATAACTGCATACATACAGGTCCTTATACCAGTCATCTAGTCCATGCACTGTTCTCCAAGTTAATACATTCTGTCATACACACAAGATTCAGTTCATTTAGCTTCAAAGTCACATTTCAGCCAGAAATGGGCAGAAGAGGCTTCCTCCAGTTGCACCACACCTCATGGGAGCTCTAAAGAACATCCTATAAAAAATGCACATCTGGCCCTGGAGCACCTCCTCCTCCCCTGCCCTCAATCAGCTCGCCTTTTGCAGGAACCAATTGTATTTTTAACTCAGAGAAACACCTGGAGCTGATTCATCACATTCACCGGGGCTTTTCCAGGTCTCTAGTGGCTGCTGTGTGAATAAAAACGTATGAAGACAGAATGTTTGCAGACTTTAAACTACTCTGGCTTTGACGTACTTTATATTTTGAAGCACTGGTACTACCTGTACAGTGGAGTTTTCTGTTAACAGAAGTGCTCACTTCTTTCAGAACCATTGGTTAACTCAACAAAAGCACATTTCCTTTTTTATGTTGTGAGTTGAAACTGAATCTGAAGAAATTTGCCGTAGGTGCATCCTGCAGCAAAATTCTGAAATATTCTAATAAATAGTCCCGTGTAGATGTGCATTTTAAAATCTCACATCACTGATGTTTTTCTAACAGACCAGAACAGAGCCCAGAAAACTAGACAGAGAGCGCAAACATTCTCTACAGACCTTTCTTTCCTAAATAAATCTTTTATGGAGTTTCCCTCCATAAGAGCACCGTGAGCTATCCTGTCGGAGTGGTCCTCTGTCGGAAGGTCAGATTCTCGCTCCTTCTCGAAGTTTCCTCTTGCAAGATACTGAACGCCGGTTCCGTGTTCCAGTGTGAATAGTTGCCCAAAGCGGAGATGGTGCCTTACCTCATAGCCCCTGCCACCACAGTGTAAATGTATGTGAATGGGTGAATGCAGGCTTCTGTCGTGCACTGAGTGGTCAGTTAGACTAGAATGGAGCTTTGAAAGTGCAGTCTATAAACTATTTACCACTCATAGACATCGCCCTGATGAACACCTCTGGCCTTGTGAACACCGTCCCACTGACACACTGAGCTCTTTAGCATGACTTCTCATTTTTTTTGTGCCTTTTCAATGCTTAATTTCCTCTAAACCTCTTAGTATTTAGTTATGATGGATAGTTGTTGTAATTTCACTGTTATTACACTGCATTAAGGACAGGAGGCAGGATTACCTTTGCTTTTAGCTTTATTTCAAAGTATTTTTATCAATTCCATTCAAGTCAATACTTTATTGCCATATGACATTGTCATTAGGGATTTTTTATTTTATTATTATTATACTACACAAAGGTGGAAATTGGTCTTCTGCGACAAGAAGAAGCAACAGTATAATGCACTGTTTTATTTACTGTGAAGACATCAATTCAACTGGGCACATAATCAGAGTGCCGCTCAGTGGGGTGAAGAAACATCCTACGGCTGTATTCTTGTCGAAGGGAGGAACACTCCCATGTGATAGAAAGAGATTAGGCTTTGGAAATAAGTTTGGTATTCAAGAGGAATATCTTCATCTCGCATTTAAATGATGGTTTTCAGCATTTCCATTTATAACGGAGCAAGAAAAGCCGTTTTAACTTTTGCTGTCTTGTCCTGCAGACAACTGGAGCTGCACTCCCCTGACACCAGACACACCGTGGTGCTGCGCTGCCCTGACCAACCATCTGCCCTGTCCTGGTTCTCTGCTATGCACTCGGTCACATCTGCACTGGCAAAGGTGTGTCTGTGATGCAATGGCTTTATGAGTAATCCTCAGCAATGGGATCATGAAAAGTCCATATTTAGATGGCCACATCTTGTGGCAATGATGAAACTCCTCGGAACATCGTTGAATCTGAAGCATCCTGAATAATATTCAGACATAATGACTTTCCTCTCCGATAGCGGGCTCTAGGAGACGTCATCCAGAACACAGTCAAGACTGGGATTGCTGGCGGCAAAGAAATACGACACCTGGGATGGCTGGCAGCAAAGGTAGGGCTGTATGTGTCGGCTTGTGTAAACACAGATATGAACAGTGTATGTAATACTTTTCATTATGCATGCAAATGCACAATGTGCGTGTGTTCACGTGTGACGCCCATCATGCCCAAAGCATCTTTGATAAGACAACCCCTCTGCACAATAATTATTCTGACATGTTCTGATTTGGATATTTATTTGGAACCATAGCCAGCACCCAGTTTTTAAAGTTTGAGAATAGGTTGAGATTATTTCTGCTCCCAGACGTCTAATCGTTCTGTACAAGATTAATCTGGGATGCTCTCAGCGCCAGCTGTTCCGCGAGAACCGACAAGTAGTAGTAATACAGAATACATACTACTAATTCATCAGTTAACGAGCAGCACATATGTTGTGTTTCACGGTCAATACTGTGACAAAACTACAGTAATATGCTGCATTTCAAAATAGCAATAACAAATATTGCAGTATTTTGCAGGTGAAACTGCTCGTCTATAATTACTATATATTTACATTTAAAGTTTGACATTGTAGGTATACATTTGCAGAAGTATACAGCATTCTGTTGTATCACTGGGTTTCAGTTCGTAAATGTGGATCATTTCTCAAACTTATGTTTGAGATTTTAAAGTTTGGGTTTGGTACGGAAGCTCTAACTTTTATTAGTTTCCACAGAGATAAATGAGTGTCCATAAAATCAAAGAAAGCTTGTCCAAATATGGACAGAATGAATTTAGGCTTCGTCCGTCTTACTTTATAGGGTCTTCATTCTAACGACATGGATGGTATGTTTTGGTGGTGTCTTTCTTTTCTTTTCTTACACTATCTGTTGTTTGTTAGCACATTTCTCAGGCATGTTAAATACATTTTGTGCTGAATGGTCTATGTACATCTACTTAACGTTACTTGATTAAACATAAGTTAGCTTCTTCCTTCTCCTTTTTTGAACATGAAGAAACATTTAATTTATTTATTTCCTGTGAGAAATGTTACGTAAAAAATGCTTCCTTGTTGATTCTCATGTTCAAAATAAAAAAATAAAAAATAAAACGCACACTGGATGCACTTAAGGCCCATTTATGCTCTAACTTAAAGACATGAAGATGGTTGGAGCATTTCTCTATGTCTGTATGTGTTTATGGAATTACGTCGTTACTGACAGATCAGTCTGTGTGTGTGTGTGTGTGTGTGTGTGTGTGCAGACATTTTCTTTGTTTCTATACACATGCATGCATCTTTGAAATTGCATACCATACCACCATACACACAACTAAGACTTCACTTTATCTTTCACACAGACACAGGCACAAACAAACACATACATACACACACACACCTGTCCAATTTAGTACTCATGATTTTGCCAATATTTGATCCTTCAAATGCAGTACAATACAGTTACTTAGCAACATATTCTCATTATGTTAAAAGGGCTAACCCTTGACCCTGTAAATCCCAGGATATGATTGGCTGAGGCAGAACTTCAAAAGGCAGCTTAGGATTCCATTGCTGGGCCACAGATAAGCTCTTATAATGAGCATAGTTATGGAGGATTGTAAAATGATGGCTGTGCGTGTGTGTGTGCGCTCCAAGTTTAGAGATTAACAGTGCATGTTCTGAACGGAAACAAGGGGTTTGTTCATTGGGAATGACGGGGACACGGCCAGAAAGCCACCGTTCCTTAATTCCCCACTGGATGCATGGTGTAATGTAGTAACTGCACACATTTCCAAAGGACCAATGCAGCTTTTTAACAGCTCAAATTAGTTTCCTTTGAGGGCATTTTGGCATGAAATATGACAGAGAGAGTTTGAGTGTACATTAAGGGACACGAAAAAAAAGTTTTTGTTTTATACCTAGCCTTGGAAAACTTCAAGAGTTGAATACTACACCCAATGCTGATTACATTCATTTATTCAACACCCACCTCCGTCTACTATCTAACACGTTAGTCCCTGGGACATTGATATTCATGAACACATACTACCGTACTTAAAACCGGATGTTTTCATTACAGATAGTAAATATATCATAGGCATTTCATATCGTACATCAACAAATTAATTGAGCTTTATGTCGATTACATTCAGTATGATTGGTTCACTTGAATTTTAATTGAAATTACTAATTTGCTCAATGAATTTACCATTTATATCCATTTTTTTGAGTTTTATAAATAGCTTTTATTTATAAAACTTTTATAAATAGCTTTTATTTATAAAACTCCCACCTGGTCCACGAAAATATGAGTCAGTATGGAACATGGATAGATGATTCCAACTTTTCCGAGATCCCTGACCTCATTGTTTGTCTTTTCTATACTACAGACGGAGAGTGAGAAACAGAGCTGGAAACCAGTGTTTGCAGTGATGACGGAGAAAGACCTGCTGCTCTATGACAGTCTGCCACGAGGCAAGGAGGCCTGGCAGAGCCCGGCACACACGTATCCACTCCTAGCAACACGGTAGGACGGTCCCAAACGTGAACTAAACCGAGAACTGACTTTTTAAACAGCTGTAAAATTACATGGGTTTTTAAATGCATATAATAAATGCATATTACGGGTCACGTGTGTTGCTGGAGCCTATCCCAGCTTGTTTTTGGAGTTGGGAGGAAACCGGAGATCCCGGAGAGAACCCACGCGGACACAGAGAGCGCATACAAACTCCACGTAGATAGGATTCGAAGCTGGTACCTTCTCCTGTGAGGCGACAGCGCTACCCACTACGCCACCATGTCGCCCAAATTACATCGATTTGGTTGGCAAAACTAATATCTGCTGCTTTTTTTGGGGGGGGGGGGGGTGGTTATTGTCTTAAATAAACCTGGTCATTAACACAATCTAGAATTAATTTGCCTTTTGACAAAACATTTTAACAACACAAAATAATTAGTAACCGGAGAGTTAGAATTGTCATGCTAATCTTGAATAATGCAGTGGCCTGAAAGGCATAATGTCTTAGTGTGTGTCACAGTCATAAATAAACAGGTTTTAGCAGCATTAAGACAGACATGAATGTGATGATGTTGACAATAATAGCATATTAATAGTAATTATAATGGAAATATGAATAATGATAATTGAGGCAGCAGTCTTGGGTATTAAACTTTCTTCTTTCACTACTGACAGGCTATGATTACTTCAAATGAAATCTTATGAGATTAATTAAAACTGCAACTGTGCTAAGACGAAATCACAGAACAACTAAAATAAAAGCTGATCAGAACCTATTAAGCAAAGCACAAATCAAGCCCAACAAATTAAAATAAAATGTAATCCTCATCCTCCCGCTGTAGGAACTCTTTTGTGAAAGGAGCCAGGGGAGTAAGAATAGATGGAAAGGGAGGAGGAGAAGCAGAAAGATCTGGGCAATAGGAGAACTAGCTGGGGGAAATGAAGGAATAGAGACCATGACCTGTGTTGGAGGAGGAAGTTGTTAAGAAGGAGGAGAATATAAGGGAGGAGGTGGGGCCGGTTGGAGGACAAACAAGTGCTGCAGCATCCATCTAATTATAGTGAACATGACATAGCATAGATTAGTTAAACAGCCTGTCCCTGATCAGATGTCCATGTCCCTCTGTGCATTGATAATAATGATTTATATATATATAAATCATTAGCTGCACATCATCTTCATGGCTGTGAATTTTCTGCTCATCTCAAATATCCTGTATGTGAATTGTGAGGTTATTAAACTGCTGCTGTCATAGTTAAGAGTTGCTGCTTCAAGTTAAATGGTAACATCAATATGGTTGGAAAGGTGGTTGTATTCATATTTATCCATGTATTTGGTTTGGAAATAAATGTTTCCAGAGTTCCTGCTACACCTGCGGAGGTCAATGTGAATGTATGTACTGAACGCCGTGTCCCTTCCCTGTACTAACTCACAGCTTGTATGCATGTTTATCCAGTCTGGTCCACTCTGGTCCTGACCGGGGTTTGCCTCATTCTGGCACAGAGCTCTACTTTGCCACGAGGACCGGGACGCGACTCGGCATCGAGACTCACCTGTTGCGGGCTGAGACCAACAAGGATCTGTCCCTGTGGACCAGACACATAGTCAACGGATGTCACGCCTCAGCTGAGATGATCAAAGAAGTAACGACAAGTGAGTATTGAGTATTGAATTACCGGATCAAAACATATCCAGAGAGATTGTGTATGTTACTGCCGGAGGTCTTCTGAGCTGACCCTAAATCCAGTACAAACAGCCATATGCATACATCCACACATACAAACTCCCACATCCACTCATGAAATGAGCTACAAGATGGTTTGTGATGGACAAAGCGGTTTCTACTCATAGAATGGAATTTTATTCTAGTGTGTGTGCGTGCATTGAAATTGGCCATCAAGAGAATTCCAACAGAATACCCCGTCCGTCCCTCACCCCTCTTCGCTTCCCTCTCTTTAAGCACAGATTTTCCTGGGGGCTGCACTTTTCCCTGGGCCCCCTTTGTCTCTCTCCCCCCCCCCGTCTGTGATAACACCATGCCATATTAAGTTTTGCTTAAAATTCCACTCATGCTTGTATCCAGAAAGCAAATAATGTAAGTCACCAAAACCACTTCTTTGCTGTCCGTGTTGTTTCTGCATCATATATCACCTCCCATATTGGTAAACAATCTCCCAAATGGTGTTTCCACCCACTGATCCAGGTGTAAATGAACCTCAACTAAACTTAACGCTCCCAGGTGTTTCCGTAGATTCGGTTTTGTATGTCATGTTTGTTGTCAAGTTAACAGGAATATGAAAAGGACAAGTTATTTAATCCGTTAAAATTAAATTCTTATTGTTGCTCTAACCCTGAGCTGAATTACAAGATGCAGCAAGTACAAGTGATAAACACACATGCCGATGAACAGGGTCTTTAAAACCTTTATTATAGGAATGTGCATTTTAATAAGATGAAGTAACAGTAAGATAGAAATGTATAGACATACTGTTGATGTTAGTAGATTAAGCTAGTATGCAGACATTTGTTAATTCATACAATTTGAGCTTTGTTTTAGGGCAAAGACTCCTATAATGAATACAAAAAATAAATTACCGGCTATAGTGTTGGTCATAAAAGCCTCTTCTGTCCATGTTAGCAGAAGTTTTGTTGTGATTGGCTGAAACATTACGTCCGAAAACAGAGCCCTGAGTCCGACAGGCGCGGGAACTCTGTACTGCAGTCATCATCACTGCACGGACTCTTGTTCCAGGTAGAATCATTAATGGACGCAGTAATCAGATCCAGAATAATAAGGGTGAATTTTTGTACAAAGGGAGACGTGATGATGTCCTCCGTCTTTATATATGTCAGTGACCATTATCCTGGACGACAAAATGATCCACAGATCATCGATTCCCATCGAATCACTATTCCAATCGTTTGGAATAATGGAGCAACGTGACTCTGAGGTTAAGCACACTAAACAGTAAGATAACGGGAAGTTCAAACAAGGACGCAGCAGAGAAACAAAACTTCAGGCCTGCAGCGCGGTGCCGGCAGAAGCGCCAAAGGTTCTGAGAGATGACTTTCAAAAAGGTCTCATTACCCAGTCTCCAGTGTGTGCTGAGTCTTCCTCACGCCCTTCTGTAAGTCGTCAGGTTAGCATGGCATTATATTGTAGATGTCACTGCAACGTGCGTGAAGCCTCTTTAGACGCTGTCTGTCCGTCACACATGAAACTAAGTTTATCTTAAGGACTTGGTACTGGGGAAAAAATGACCTTTACTATCCAGATTTCAGAAAAGCTGACTTTGAGCACATTTTTAATCCCAGTAGCGTGACATGCTTGTCTTTACTGTCTACAAAAACCAAAGCGTGAACCTGAAGCTGAAGCTTTTGGTTTTAAAACAGTTGCTGTGCTATCTTTACGATAAGGTGCACAGTTCTAAAAGCCCTCAATCACCATGAGCTTCGCGTTAATACCATCTTATTTGCTGCTGCAGTCAAGGTCAAGAATAAAATTGGCATTACAGATTCATTATTTCGCTCTCATCCTCAGATTGATCTTTTTAAGGTTTGTGATCCCAATTTTTCCTGGCCTCCACATCCTCCTGATGAATGTTGTTGTCAAAGGTGGAAGCTGTAAAACTTGTTAAATCGTCTGAGAGGCCGGCTGGCCCTCCGTGACGAACAAGCAAATAGCTTATCGTAAAAAAAAAAAGCCATTGGTGAGTTTAAAGCCAGTACTGCACATCTGTCCGGTAATACCCTTTATAGTGTCTCCTGGCCCTCGTGAAATCAGGTCCTCTCTCTCTGTCTGTTTCTACTCCTCATCAGGCAAAAAGAAAGGCTTTCTGCCCCTTTCTCTGTGTGTTTCTGATGGGAACTGAGGAGTCATTAGGGAGACCTGACCAGACTGTTTCTACGTCATTTGGATAATGCACATTACAGACTCGTGTTCCACCATGAATGCGATGTCTTTGGGGCTCCGGGGATGCAGCGCTGTGTATCTGATGTGCGCACGTGGCTCATGTTTGTTGATCCATGCTGTACTTCTTATCAACATCATTTCCTGACATTGTAATCAACACACCGCGGTGGCTTTAATGTTCCACTGTTGATAAAGAGAGGAGAAATGATTTTAATGCAGTGCGCTTAATGCAAAAAGGCTTAGAATATTATGTATTACAAAAGATGACTAATACGGTAATATTACAGACATTCTCATTTTCCTGAGCAATGAAGTGAACAAAATGATGTAGACCTTTTATGAAAAGCAAAAGCCTTCCAGGAGGCTGAAACAACATTTCAAACACTGTGACAAGAATGGACGGCTGCAAGATAATCAATCTAGTTTGATAACCCATGATATTTCTGTCAGAGTCCAACATTGGCATTTATGAGAAAACTGTTATAAATGTCAACAAACAGAAAACAGCATGCTTTCCTCTTTGGGATAGGGCTTAGAAAATCTGAGTAGCAGAGCGGACGCTGGCGGGAGACCAAAAAGAGGCCGCTGTGCACCAGGAGAGCCGGTGAAATAGCTTCAGACACTCCTCACCTGGTCAGGTATATCTCATAGGATGGCGTTTGTCACCTGAGTGCACTTCGGCTTCATAAGTTCCTTTGAAGGGATTTAGTTGAGAAAAGAGATGATTATTGTGACGTAAGGCTCCGTGAAACGAGCTTGGTCTGTCGACACTCAGACAAAAGTGACTGAAGCTGGCCACAGTGAGCGACAACACACACACACACACACACACGCAAACACACTTGCATCACACGCATAAATATCCCACAGATCACAGATGGAAAAGAAACACACACACATAGACACACACTCTGGATGTCTCATCCACACACACACACACACATCCTGCCGAAGCTGTCAGCAAACAAGGGAATGATAGCAGCGCTCTTCTGGCTCAGTGTGTCACTCAAACACGCCGCATGGCAGATCAGATGTCAACGAGAGAGAGCAGAGCTCATACCCTAAATGAAGTTTTCCCTACACAGCATTCATGTCTGCTACGGCCCTTTGAGGGGAGAGTGAGGGAACCCTGCTGTGTGGAGGCAAGACAGGTTTGTCATTACAGCAGTGGAAAGGGAAGCGTGAATTGGGGGAAGAGATAAAGATAGAATAATCTGTTTTCAGCCAGACTCACTGTGATAAGAGAGGGTAGAAAGTGAGGAAGAATGTGATGCGAAGAAATAAATAATACGGTGCTTTCAGGGTGGTGGTCTTCACGAGAAAAGAGTGGTCTGTCACTGGGATGTGGTGAGCTGTTGTATACTCACAAGTTAGATCAGTGGGGTTCACTTAATAGATGGTTGCGTTGCCACTTTGTTGGGTGGCCCAGCTGAAATCAATGCTGCGTAACGCGTCCCTCTGGTTGAAAACACAGCAAAGCGCAGACTGAACAATGGCTACCAGATCAATACCTCATAAAACACCCCTGAGCCTGAAAGTAGCCGAGAGATCGTTCTAGTTGTGAGCTGATGGGATCCTTTTAGATCGTTCTCAGCACAATGGAACAAGCAGCCATCGACCGCATCCCGGAGCAAGCGGCGTTTACCCAGAAGACAACGTTGATGTTTCATTGATAAAAGTCAAGCACCATGATTTGCTGCGTTACGTTTTCTATCACAGGTGTACCAGAATAATTATTCAAATTCTAACATTGACTCTCATTTCTGTTGTCCAGATTTTATTACCTCATCCAAGGAGGTTAGGTTTTTGATGGTGTTCGTTTGTTAGCAAGATTACAGAAAGACTGCTGGATGGACATGAATGAAAATCTGAAGATGGGTCTTGGTCTAACTTGGATCCCATTACATTTTCAGAACGATCCGGATACCCGTCTGGATACAAAAATATAAAAATAACAAAAATCTGGATTTTCCTATTTAATTATAACAGAGGCTTTGTTTTAAATATCATATCTTGTAAAATATACATTCAATTCATTCACCAAAAATTACAGTTGAAAAGGGATCCAATATCCAAATTACGAGAGTAATGAGCTGCTTGGCAGAGGTTTGTGCTTTCCGAGTGCTTTTCTAGTCAATACAGGAAAAAGAAGAGAATTAGATCATGAGCATCTAAAGTAAAGCTGAATCTGTTCTATGTGTTTTCCAGGTTGTCTGTACATGGGTCAGGAGTGTCGGTTGGTGATTCACTACGAGAAGGGCTTCTCTGTGATGACCGACTCCTCGCTGCTGGGAGACAGGGAGGACGGGGAGGAAAGAGGAGCTCACACCCCGACCAGGCCTCGGGTGCTCCTCGCCTACCCCTATGAAAAACTAAAGATGTCTTCAGATGATGGCGTTCGCATGCTGTTTCTGGACTTTGCAGGGAAAGAGGGGGAGATTGTGAGTGTTTCCTTTTTTTAAACCTAACACAAGAGTGTTTATTATATATATATGGTCAACTAAAATTCACGTTTTAAAAATTATGAGACGAAATCCTTTTCATTTTTAACAACATACAAACTGTTTGATAATTTTTCATTTACAGTTGCAAGTAAAATTGTGCTAGAATAGCAGAGTTTAGAAATTGTTTTAGTTTTCAGTTACATTCCTCTGAATTGATTCACAATAAATAGAACGATATAAGAACTCTGAGGGGATTTCAGGGGGAACTTCTGGGAAATCAAGCTAAACTCAAACTGTGCAGAAAGAAGCGGACCGAGTGAGAGCTGCACAGCAGAAAGTCAACAGGAGTACTTCATCACACAATAACTCCTGCAATGAAATGAGCTTCACACATGCAGCATGGGAGGGTGTTCAGAACGGGAGCTTGCTTTAAAATTAACCTGCCATTCAGTGTTGGAGCCTTCATCCGTTTACATTCCTACTTTGGAGTGCAGAGTCTACTTGGCTTGAATTAATTCTCAGCCACGCACAAACGCAGACCTAACCTCTGTTAGACAGGACTTTTTTGACAAAGCTGATACGAATATCAACGTTGGTGCCAGACATTTGGAAACATTCCCCATCTACTCTCAGTTGTTTGTACAACAATCCACTTACAGATTGGTCCAAAACATCGATCGCACACGCCTGCTCAGATTATTCTGAAGGTAAATATGCAAAGACTTCGGCGCTCTGCTCGAAAAGGCTCTGTTGGCTACTTTAGCGCGACACATTTAGCTGTATGTCTCATTTCTTCATCCCAACACCGTCACAAACAAACCTTTGTGAAAGTCCCAAGGCACCTGGGTATGGCTGATGCCTCATTAGCTCAGCATTTGAAAGTGGATTTGGCTTCAAAGTGTCGACAATGCTGTCATTAGATTGTAGGGACTATGCATGTCTAATTTTGCCACAGTAATTGACAGTTTGTCTTCCCCTGGTTGTGTGTTAAAGAGCATGGGCCGACCCAAATTGTAGATTGTGGCTCAGAAAGCACAAATTAAGGGCTTGATGCGTGCGTCAGCTCACTATCACGCTCACAGTGGCTGATATACTGATGCTTAACATGTTAATGTGCTACGCAGGATGAATACACAGTATATGTAGGAAGTATTGGGGGGGGGGGGTATTTTGATGCGGCATGTTCTGAGAGTTTACTCTTAGAGGTTAAGGGTGTGGTGGCAATCCATGCAAAACCTTCCAAGACATTTCCCTTTACAAGTGTCGTCAAGATGGCACAACTAAACTCAACTCAATCCTCAGGATTCACCTTTTCATCACGAAGGCCATCTATAGTTGCAGTATTTAAGTCTGGACTAAAGTGATGGGCTGACATAAACTGATGCTACATGATTAGCATGATGAAAAGATAAATCTACACTCCTGGAAAAATATAGTGTCATAAAGTTCAGACCTATTTGTATTTTAATGCACTGGGTTTACAGAATGGAACTTTATTTATGGTTTTATGTACTTGCCGTTTCCTCTACCTCTTGCTCTCCCTGTCATCCCATCTGAGTCTCACGTCTTAAATCATTGCGTCTTCTCATTATTTCATCTGTCAGCTTTGTAACTGTCTTCCTGCCCTCCACTTCTTCCTCCAGCAACTGGACCTCCACTCATGCCCGAAGCCGATCGTCTTTATCCTGCACACCTTCCTTTCTGCTAAGATCTCCCGTTTAGGTCTGGTGGCCTGACCATTTTTTTAAGGACATTTTGAAACCAGAAAACGACCTTGTTTTTCCACCTCTCTGCAGCCTGCCTGCAGTTTTGTTGCATCAAACTCATTCAGTCTGGCACATGAGCTGGATGAAAGTAGCCTCTGTCTGGAAATGGACCTTTTTGGGCGCCCAACTCCCGAGTTAAAGAAACACCAGAGAAGCCAGTCCAGTTCTTGTTTATGTTTTGGGCTTTTTTGAGTCAAGCGGATCCTTTAAAGGTGGAATGGACCTGAAGCTTTTTATTGAAGAGCCACAGAAGGAAGCATGGACTGGACCAGAAACATCACGTCGATAGAGAGACAAGCAGATTGAACATTTCAGCACCTCCAGGATCGGAGGAACTATGTAGCATAGCTGAGATGGATTCTCTTTATATCAATCGATATGTAATAGTAAAACTGCCTTACATTTGCCACATATATAATTTATTGGCCATTTTCTCTGAAACAACAATATAAATTTGACAGTTTTTGTTTCACACTGTACTCGACACAAAGCAAAATCTTTATCCATTTGTCCCATTTGTTTCCCTGAAATGTCTACGAACCAGTGTCAGAACTCATCATCAACACTGGGGTCCACACCTGCACGCAGTTTCCCAAAATGTAACAGACGACTCATTCAGAATGTCGGTGTATCCTTTCAGCATGTTGAAAATGGCCATCTGGTTTTTCAGCGTTGAACTAAAGTTGGTTCTAGTTCTAGTTCTTACACTATAAGAAGTTTGGCTTCAATTATAATGAATGAAACAATCAGATTTTAAATTATGTTTAAATTCTATGGAGACTACTTTTATATATTATATTACATTATATTATAACACCATAAACAAATCATAATATTTGGAGAATATTGATCGACATTTTGGCAATGAAGTTTATAATAATGATTTGATTGTTGAACTGTTGTTTTTATTTCATTTAATTTTTTGCCACGAGTCATTTGACTGTCTTGGAGCTCATATGGAGCTCCATCACCTGGGAAGCATCTTGCCTGGCTCTGTCCAGAGGTAACACAATCCAATTTGGGCGCCTCTAGAGCTCACAAGTAAACATGTTTATCTCATTTGTTTACTCTTGTTTACTCTGTGGGTTTTGCTAATTGGAAGATTTAGCCAGACCTGCTGGTTCCTCACAGCTGCCATGTAAATAGATTCTTCTGAAATGCGATGTGAGATGTTTTCAATGTCTCCAAGTTCATGTTTAACATTCTCAAACGTACAAGAAAAGGTCTGATCTCACTACAAGACCCACTTATTGTTTTGGAGACGTAAGCCGCTGCTTAGCATTGGTTAGTATTAACACACAGTCTGACACACAGCTCACTGTAAAACTACAATTTCACACTTTCATTTCTGTGATGATTAAACAAAAGAGGCATGTTAGGTGGCGCTATAGAGCATGATCCGTTAGGACATCCTTTGGACAGACCCAGGTGAGTTGTTTCCTATTTACAGTGTTTCTTTGAAGGTCACTTGCTACAGGCTGTACAGACAGATTCTAACTCTCAGCTGGATGGCATACGATTGGATTTCCTGAAACTATTGAACCATTTTTCAAAGGGTCCAAGTGGTGCCACCTTACTGAGTGTTATGTATCTGTCATCTTGTGGAGGTAGCCATCACCAGAGCCATAAATCCTGCTTCCGTCCTGCAGTATAGCCAGCTCAGGTCATTATCTTTCTGGATGTTATGCAGCAAATCAGATTTTCATACAGGATTGTCTGACATGGCGAACTGCCAGGTCCTTTTCTTGTGCCTTCAGATGACTGAGTAAACAACATTTGAATTTCAACAGAAATAAATCATACAGATCACAGGAATGAGTGTGTGTGTGTGGGGGGGGGGGGGGGGGGGGGCAGAAATATGGCTTTTATGATGGTTACTTTACATTTGGTTTTGACCGCATAAATTTATGTGTGCTCTCTTCAGTATAACAAATAGACATTTCCACTGACGATTATTTACACACTGTGAGCAGTGATTTACACCTTGTAATCCCACCACTCTGCCAGGAAATAGCATCTGTTTTGTTGACACCAAATGATAATGGAGGTACTGTAACATTTTTTTGTTCTGACAGGAATCCATCACTTACTGATAGTCTCAAGAGGCGAGAAGCGTTTTGAGCATAGGCTGCTGTGCTTCATAGAACACTGATGCCTTTGGCAGCTACTGTACCGTCGCTCGGATCGATAAAGTCTCGTTTTTAACTCAAGCGGTGCATAAATCATGTATTTAACAAACGTGGGGTGATGAATTTGTTTTTATTGTCTTCACTTTTTTTGTCATTTATTCACCAGCACACACAAATAAGCAAAATCACCTTGGAAACAGGCTTGGGAAAACTGAGTGTGTTTCTAATGATGCGGCGTCTTAATTATGTGGGATAGAGTGTTATTAGTTGGATATTATTATTATTCCTTCTTGCACTTATGGAATTGAAATGAACTTAACTTTGGTGTCAATGCCTTTCCAACAGTGCAACAAAACCGGGCAGAATGTTATTGCCGGGGCAGTTTGCATGAAAGGGGCTACTATTAGAGACACTTTGGCTGATTTATTAAACAGTGTTTTATTGACCAGCTTAGTAGAAAGAATTTGCGTGGCCAAAAAGCTTGCAAGTAATTGAGAGATGTTCTAACATAATCGTAACTCTTTGACACTGTTTGCTTGGCTGTTGGGTAATGAGCTGGCGCCATTCCTCTGGGCCTCACACACACAGACACACATAGCCAGATGGACAGCAACATTCAAAATGAGTTCACACCTCAAAGAGTCCGACGTCCTCCCACGATTCACCACCTGATGTTTACATGCGTGTTTTCCTTCCCTCGTGTGGTTGTCCCTCTTTCCCTTCTGCTCAGGTCACTGCTGAGCTTAAATATCTGCTGATAGCATTTGTTGAGTTGTGTGAAGAAGCCCTTCACAGACGTCTTTGTACCATGACAAAAACGATATGATTGTGGCCCTCATTATACCTTCAGGTGCGTAAGGACCAACTCCGTGACTGTAGAGGTTTTAACACCACGCAGTCACGGTCAACCAAGCAAACATGCACGATCACAGAGGGAGCCTTTTGACCGAGGCTGTCAGCTTTTCATTTTGAGCCAGATCAATTAGTGATCAGTCACAAAGCTGTGTGTGTGTGTGTGTGTGTGTGTGTGTGTGGGAAGGGGCTCTGGATGAATGGCTTTTCTCTTGGCTGAGTTTCTTTTTGCATTCCTCAGCTGTGGCAGGTCCTCACAGGTTCCAGACTGTGAGCATGTGTTTCTAGTCGCATACAAGCATGCAGCTTGTCTTTACATCGACATGACATAGTTTAAGGTGGAGGGGGGGGGGGGGGGGGGGTAGTGGGTGGCGCAAAGGAGAAGGCAAAGCAAATCCCACCTTCAGCTGAGTCATCTAACTCCTTCGCCACATAAAAGAGGAATTCTGTTTTAAGTGCTGATACATGTTCAAAAATTGTGCTTGTTTTGATCAGCTGTAATCTCTTTACCTTTTCAACATGCAAATGGTTCTTCATGACACTTTGGTGGAAAATGAGGCAGAAAAGAGACACAAAGCTGGCAGCATGAAAGCTGAGGAGCTGGAAACATCCACATGAACAGAAAACAGAAGTTTGGATCATTCCATGGAGTTGGCGTTGAAGTTTTCCCCATGTGGAGCTCACTTTGTGGACCCCAAAGTCCTGCCTTTTCTAAACAAATCTGCAATGGAGCTGACACCACATGAGACTGGCGACCTCCCATGGCAAGAGAGCTGCATCTGCAGCATCTATTTCCATCTTGATCAGGTTCCGTCATGCTCCATTTACTGCAATGTTAACACAAATGTCAAACTGATCCGTAATCCAGGATTTCTACTGGATCGTTGCTAAAATTTAATAAACTGTTCCTGGTAACGTTCCCAACATTTCTCGAAGATTTCACCAAGATCCGTCTGTAACTTTTGGAGTTATCTACCTAACAGACAAACAAACAAACCAATGCTGGTAAAAATAGTGGGACATAGATCCATCTCTAAGAAACAATCCCTTATCATTAAAATAAAAGATGCTTGCCAGGTTTTCCTTATAAGAAGTCCTCCGCACCCTACTTTAAACATTTATGTAGGTAGGTACTGCAAGATAAAGAAACTAGGTCATCTCCTCACTCGATCCCTGTAGTTTTCTGTTCACAGATAAAAAGGACAAGCATCTTTCCCCGCAGCAGCCTGAATGTAAATACCCAGGCTGATAGGCAGACACTAAAAGGACAGACGGAGACACGTTGGTGAGGTCACGTCGCCCTCGTGACCCTCCCCACTTAACAAGCGTACTGCGCATCAAGCCTCGATACTACTTAAGAACCGCAACCTGCACATTATGCAAACTGAAATCAGAAAACAATGAAATGACTCCCACTGACTGCGTAACCAGCTTTCCACTGTCTGAAGTGAGACCGACACAAACAGCCGGTTCCTGCCTGTCTCACAGAGAAATACAAAGTACGTCTCTGGGAACCTGATGATAAAAGACGTGTGGGCCGTGGGGTGAGGAAGCAATGAGTGTGACAAGAGAGACAGCAGCGAGGAATGCTTCACGATGCTACTGCCAAGTCCCTGCAGTCCCCCTGAGTGGACCCCCATCTTTCTCATGCACAAATTAGGATGGTTCTCTTTCTGTTCGACTTTGTCCTTAGGAACTGAGCACCGAGCTACAGATAGATAAATATCTCAGCAAGGTGTGTGTGTGTGTGTTTGCTCGGCCATGCGAATGGATCCCATGTGTATGCCATGCTATAATTAAACCAGTACCAATGGGAGCTTGAAGCGGTGACGTTTAAACACCGTGGGAACATCACGGCCTTAGACGCTCATTTGATTCAGAAGAGAAGCATTTCAACTAGGCCTGTGGGCTCGTCAGAAGATGCCCCCCCTGCATACAAGCAGATTTCAATAACATGCCCAGCATTCAGGGACAATCCAAGGCGTACGTATGAACCACGCTTTTGAGCTCTTTCATGATCGTTGTCATGGAATAAACGTGGAGGCTTCCATTAAGAGGATGGGAGGAAGACCCCATAAAGAAGCCATGTGATCTGTCACAGCGAGGTTTGCATATGACTACTGACCTGCCGACAATGACAGGATCTCCTGCAGTAAAATCGCTTTGAGAGACTGAACAGGTATCAATTAAGGGAAAATAGCGTCACTGCACAAATATATGCAATTTCAGCATCACCACTGTAATGAGCCCATGATTAACGTCACATTGCAGGAACAACAGGACAGTACCCCAAATCATGAAAACTGCGAAAAGCACTTTGCTTTGCTAGAGAAAATGGAAAAACTGTGATATGGATAGAAGAAAAACTGCTGGACAAAAACTGTGAGTTGAGTCAGAGGCTGATAAATTCTGCTGTTGTCCACAACCAGATGACTAAAGTACATAAAAAAATATTCTGGGTTGATTCACAATTCAGCTGTACATGTCACTCAGATAAATAACTCTCTGAATGATCTAGTCTGCTGTTGGTAAACAAATTAGCAATGAGACAGTATAGGGACAGTAGTAGTAGTAGTAGTAATAGTAGTAAAGGTAGTAGTAGTAGTAGTAGTAATAGTAGCTGCTGGTGGTGAACAAAGATGGTTTGCAATCTATATTGATCAGATCACTGGTGATTTCAAACATGGACACGTGTTGTAAAATAGACTCAGCAAGACTTAACGTCCCTGAAAACAACAACAGGCTTAAATTAATGAGCAAAATACAGCAGGAAGCTTCTCAAAACTCGCTGGCAACTTGTCATTTGCCTCAAGGCATATTTCTAATTTGTTTAAAACCAGGTTGGAAGCAAAATAAAGATCACAAACAAATTACCAATTTTTTTTGTAAATATTCATTCATTTTCTCAGCCGCTCATCCCACGTCCAGGTTGTGGGTCGTGCTGGAGTCTTTCCCACTCAACAGGTGAGAGGTGAGGTACACCCTGGACAAGCCGCCAGTTCATTGCAGGACCACACACACACACACACACTCACATCTACTGACAATTTAGTGTAACCGATTCACCTAATTTGCATGTTATTTGCATGCAATAAAACATTAAAAGTGAAAAGTGTGTATAAATAAGCATTTGATATGTAAAGCCAATCTAATTGTCTGTATTGTAGGATAGGCTTCAATAAGCATTGCTTCTGCCTATTCCTTTTTTGGTTGTAATGTATATTTAGTTTTGTTTAAGTTGTATTTATTAATTTTTTTGTCTTAATCTGACAACCAAAATAAAAAATCATCATCATCATCATGTTTTTGAAGGTGAGAGGAAGCCGGAGAACCCGGAGAGAACCCAGGCAGACACGGGGAGAACATGCAAAATCCTCACAGAAAGGCTCCAAGCTGGATTTGAACGTGCAACCTTCTTGCTGTGAGGAAACAGTGCTATGGCTGGCTGAAACATCTTGCAAGCCTAGCTCCACATATACACCGTATATATATATAAATATGGAGATGCCTGCAAGATATTTGTGTGTGTATATATATAGTCAGACAATGGTTGATAAATAATCACCTGAATGGTGTCATGAGCACGTTCACATGTTCTACTTTCCTTTCTTCAAGTCTTGCTTGATAATTAGCTGTTGCTGGAATATTTTTCCAATTATCCCTCTTTAAAATCAAAGAAGAAAATTCTTTGAATCTTTGGAATGGTAACCTCCCACAGCAATTCATAACATTTATTTTACATCTTGTAACAAGCAGCAGAGACAGCAGATGGCCAATTCATCTCACTGTCTCTGTATTCATTTAATGGGCACACAGAATGAATTTGTCATCTAGAGTCCAGGAATTAATATTAAGAAACCCAGGAGTCTAAAACACGGGGAATTAGAGGTAGTAATATTTGGTTGTGGATTTGTAATCCCACACAAATCTCTGGAGACACATTCTAAATTGTGTTTATTATATTACATCAAGGACCAGAGATCCGAGACAACTTTGGTGTCTCCTCCATCTCCTTTTCTACCCAAGTTCTTATGTGACTCAGATGCATCAGGTACATTGTAGTCTGTATTACCTCTTGTTACAATGCAACCGGCACTTGTAAATATTGCATTTTCTTTATCTGTACTTACATTCAATGATGTATGCCAATAGTCATAAAAATACGCTCAGTGCAAATGTCAGTTTACACGCCCTTTATTACCCTTAAAGTGCACATCAGTGCTGTAGAGAACAGAAACACAACTCTGGTCCATGTCGAATACAGTCACTTGTACAATTCGGCAAATATGGGAAATCTGTTTCTTATATAATAACTTTGTTTTATAGCTCTTTCTAGGGAATTCCTTTTCCTATTCCAATTCATAGAACATGCAACCAGCTGTCACCATATTTGGCTCAGCAGAAATTTGGCCTCTAATGAGTCATGCATTGAAGCACATCTTTTTTTTTTATTCAGGTGTTGCATTTCCAAATAAAAATAAAACCATCAACTTCTGTGAAATCTGAGACTTCCGTCAGAAGAGTCGCTCGTGGGGTCATGTTGCTATTAGATGAATGTTTGTAATAGAAACATTCAGACCAGCTTCCATGACAACAGCAGTGTCAGTAGTGAATCAACTGACTGGCAGGGTTCGACCGCTTCCCATCAGGGTGATCCAGAAGACAGGACAGCGCTGCCTGACAGACAGGCCTGTTAGCCGTCAGCACTGACAGCGTGATGCATAATACTTAGAGACAGAACAGACAGACTCAGCCCAGAATGTAATCTGGAATAGCGTATGAAACGGTTGAAAAACACTTTGTGTTCCAAATGGCATAATGTGAAATACAAAGCTAAAATATTTACATTCAAGAAAGCCATTAAATTAATATTGCATTTAAAAACTAACTCAACAAGTCAGGAAGGATTTCAAAGCCTGTTTGAGGGCAAGCTACAACGTGAAGCCTTCATGGGCTCTCAGTGAGCAAAGAGAGAACTCCTGATTCAAGACTTGAGGCCGGTGGGAGCGGAACACAAAAAACACAAACTCAAAAAAGCATGAAATGTCTGGAATTTGTATTTATTTATTAAACAAAACCAGATAAATTAGTAAAAAAAGGACATTTGTTAAACGGTAATAACAAATCCTAAAGGTTATAAAATAAATTCATTAATAATCACACAATCTTGTCCTCTTGTTCTTCTGCCCATCTTTACTTCTTTGAGGCATTTTCCAACACCCAGTCAATGACCTACGAAGACAGGAAATAAGCTTTAACACAAGTTCAGTTCAGGGAGGAATATTCCATTAGTCACTAGTGTTCAGCGGTCTTACCTGTTTGACGTTGTTGCTGGCTGCTTTCTTCATCTCCTCATGGAGACCCCGAGACGTCTTCAAATCCTGGGATCAAGCAAAAGAAAGAGGAGGATCACTTGTGGTGAAGGAAACACTCATGCAGGCTTTACAGAAAGGGTGTCGACGCAGATGCATAAACCACAATGGCACCCGATGAAGAGAGCATACCTCTGCTGCAGTCAAACAATCTAAACATTTCTGTCTCACACACGCTACTATTATTGAGCTAATTTGCTGCAAGGATTAGTAAAACACAACATACGGTCAGAACCTGCACAGCACGTCCTTGACGCTTTAAGCTTCAGAATAAAGGAAAGGAGGACAGCACTGGCTGCGTGCGGGCCGCGAGAAGACTAACCTTGAGATAAAGTTTGGAGATATCGAACAGTCTTTTCCTGCAGGCCTCAAAGCACTCGTGCTTTTTACTGATCCTGTGTTGTTGGAGTGTTGTAACCACCACTTCCAAGAGCATCTGAGAAGACGAAAGAGAGACAAAGATAATTTATTGCCAGCGCAAATCATTAAATGTAGCCATGCTTATTCCCCAATCACCTTATGCTAGCTCATCACAAATAATCTATTCTTAGCATGGCTCTATTTCAGAGGCGGGGATGTCAATATGTCTCAACTTTAGATGTTCTTGCACAGATTTGTGTGCTTTTCCATTCACAGCATGAGCAGGGTATGAAATATTATATTGGTTTTGTCCACCGGGAAAATAAATTCCTGTAATAAATAGATCTACCTTTAATCTCATCACTGCAACTGCTGCAAGGAAACAATAAATTAGTGTGAGGAATCATCTGTGCCACAGTGAGCGGGAGAAAGGCAGCTTTTAATCTCGGTCCTAAATAAACTGCTATCATTATTCCCCGAGTCACACCAACTGTTCATTCCTGCACTTGAGTTTGGCTGATAAGCCTGTTTGCACAGCGATCACAAATCAGAACAAGAGAAGGTCAGGAAGCAGATTGTGAGCTAAACACGGGACAGAGGAAACAATGTGCACCAGACACACACACACACACAAACACACACACAAACACACACGCTTTTTTTAATCCTTTGCATGAGGAGATTTAGCAGTGTATAAAAACAAATGATGACATTTCCATTGCAAGGTGGATGAATTTTGAGAGGATACTGCGCACAGTGAATAATCACATTGACATTTCATAGATGCACATTGTTAATCAGAATTAAAAGAACCAATGACACAAATCTGCAGAAATGATGACGGTGTGATATGGATGCATCGCTGTCTGCCCATCAGATCAAAAGACAAACATCTCACTAAAATCTGATCAAATATGAACCGGATTCCGTTACTGCCGACTTCTGGCTCAAAATGTAAAGAATCCCATTCTGTTGTATCGTTCAGCTTTTTACTGAGAAGATTTATCAGCAATAACAGAACATTCACCGCCAGCCAGATTCCCGTTTCCAGTTTCCTGTTTCAAACGGGTCAGACAGGCACTGCCCGACTCGTCAATGAGTCAGATTAGTCCAGTGAGATGCAGCAATTTCTGCTTTTTACTATTGGAACAAAATTGAACAAATTAGGCCCATTTTTATTTATTTATTTACTGTAATCAGGTACCATCAATTTCAGAAATAATAGTGAAGGTCACAGAGCAAACAATAAACAGTTGCTCTTATTCAAATACAAGATGGAAAAAAGAAACAATTCCAGTAGCATTTTAACGTGATAATCATTCAAGCGCCACACAACAGATCAGTAAGTAGAAGTTAGACGCCATTGGTATCCAGCGCAGAGGACATAAATAAGCACGAGGTACAGGAGGAATAACCGCAGGTTCGTGGGACACCGAGGACTCTGGAGGAGCACATTCTGAATTTGTCCTGTATGATGCCAATGATAGGACACTGACTTATGAGCCGAGCTATTCTTTTATTTTTTACAAACAGCACCTTTGCTTCTTGTTTCTTAGCTACTTCCTGCACAAACAGGAACATACACACACTTCCTGCCTTCTATCTGCTGCCATGAATTCAAGCTCCATTTGAATGTGCTCTTCACACATCAAGAAGCCTTCAAGTAAATAATGAGGTTACTGTCCTGCCTTTAATTTAAGAAGCCAATGTGTGAGCATGTTCACCACACATGCCTCTCAGTCCCCCTGAGGGTCATGTCCTAGAAAGAGAGCGATACGAGTAGTCAGGAGCTGTAGGTGCCAGACCAGCGGCAGCCGGGTTCACCTCAATGAATCCCTCCTTTGTTCAGTGACTTGTGTGATTTGGTATCAGGCGCCAGGACGTGTTTACATAGTAAAAGATACAGACCTTCAACACCGCCCCACCAAACAAATGCTTTCTATTAAATAAAAACTTTATGTTCAATCTCTGGTGTCTTTGAGCAAAAGACTTCAACCCATTAAAACCTGACATATGAAGGGACAACTGCACAAACAAATGATGACAAAAGTGTTTACTTTCAATATAAAACACGCACCCTGTTGTGTTTCTGGGAGCGTGACTCTTTGGCAGCTTTGTCCTCTGTAGGTTCGTGATGCGTCTTTGGTTCGTCTCCAGAGGGATGGGTCACCAGAACTGGGTGGGAGAAGAGCAAGAAAACATAACGGAAATTTTTCCCAATACTTTCCAGGGATGTGCAATAGCAAGTGAAACAGACATAATGATGGTGAGTCAGTAAAAACAAGGAAGAAAAGGAAGGAGTGGATGAGGGGAGTCAAAGATGATAGAAAATGTATCACTTGGAGCAAAACGTATCTTTTCTGAGCCAAGGAATATTAATCTTTCAATAACTTCATTTTGAATTTTACTTTAGAAGTAAAAAAGTGTTTGAATTAAACAGTTAAAATGTACACACCTATATCTTACTGAGGTTGCTCCTTCAATCATTAATACTTGCACTGTAAAGAAGCATCACTTGATCCCTCACATTTCTGCTCGAGTGTTTCTGATGTACCTGAGGATGCCTCTCGTGATGATGAAGAGGAGGAAGTGGACTGAGACCTGCCCGGCTGTGGACGTAGCGATCTAACAGCAGGGTGTGTCCCGCTGCTTCCACTGCTCTGAGAGCAGAGGGAGTCGCTGCTCTCCGACTTCACCAGCCTGGGCCATTCAGACAAACACACCAGAAACCGTTAGTTAGGCGATGACCCTCCATGCACTACAACCCTAAAAAATACAAAACCAAGCTCACATTCATGCATTGTTGACAAACTGTCTGCTTTATTCTTAAAAGTGACACTTCTTAGTTTTACTTCGTGAATCTCTGGATTAATGTGCTCAACAGCTTGTAAATAAAATTGTCCTGCCATTTATCAATGGATTTATCAATCCATTCATACACCTTCTTGCTGGCTTGCAACAGAAACCAACACACACCATCCATCATACCTCTTCCGAGGATA
The DNA here is from genome assembly GCF_040956055.1 of Brachionichthys hirsutus. Classification (NCBI taxonomy): domain Eukaryota; kingdom Metazoa; phylum Chordata; class Actinopteri; order Lophiiformes; family Brachionichthyidae; genus Brachionichthys; species Brachionichthys hirsutus. The sequence continues at coordinate 10,311,569 of NC_090899.1, forward strand.
ACCTCCAATAATATCTGCATCCCACGACCTGCGCTTGAGTCTCGCCACATCAGCATTCTGCAAAGTCTCTCCATCAGATACACTTCCTGGTTCTGACATCACAGCAGGCGACGGGGCAGGACTGAGGGCAAAGGGAATGGCGCAGGGTTCCTTGGAGCAGGTGGTTTGGGTCTCGTACCGAATCAGACGGGCTTGGAGCTTTACACAGGCCTGGTCGCGGTCCAGGGACCTCTGGTTGTCCATACAGAATCTAAATAAAAGCAAATAAAAATAATAGCACATTGAATAATAAAAACAAGTTAAGAAGGGGAAACGGCTAATGCAGCCGGCTACTGTTCAAACTGCCACTGATCGCCATGACAATATAATCATCGTAGTAAGAGCAGCTACTCCAGCGGAATACTCTGCACATAGCTCAGAGACACTCACTCTATGCCGTGGTAGTGCGATGCTGAGGCCTTAGTGAAGGACATCTGACTCACTCTCCCGGGAGAAAGGTCTGGTGACAACTGAAACACGTTATCACTGAGCACAAAGATAGTGGAGGAGGAAGAGAGAGAGAAGCACATAAGTAGCAGATCATTAGTTTCTCTTTTTATTAAACCACAAACTGTTCGAAGCACTGTTCTCTTTGTTATGGCTAACCCGATAAAATCATTATGGCCTTATTGTTTATAGGAAGCATCAGCGGGGACTGCTCAACTAAACAGAATTTAGCATGTGTCCATAACAGCCCGGCTTTACTCGCTCCAGGGGGGTGCTTACTTTGGAATGCCAGGCGATATCTAAAATTTCTTCTCAACACAATTCCACAAAAGACCAAACATACCCTCTGTTGATAGCTAAAGGTTGCAGCTCCCCTGTCGGCAGGCCGTCAGATGTGAAGTGTTTAAGAAGTTCTCTGGCATCCAGTAAAGCAGGAGAGCCTTTCGTATTGTCTTTGCGTCCCAGCAGACTGTCACTGGAGCCTGAACCTAACAGACCAAATCTAAGACACACAAAATGCATTTAGATCAAAGATGAAGCGCACAGGGGTCCTCGTGCATTTATTTTAACATCATTTACCGCCTCTTCTGTCTTCTCCTCTGCAGGTTCTCTACGTTGTGAAGGACACTCTTTTCAGGCCAGTCTGATTCCAGGAGGGAAACAGTCTGAAGATCTACAATGACAAAAAATAAAATAAAGCTTAGCTGACCCGAGTTGGAAATCCCACTGATACATTTGGAAAAATCTCTAAACGAAATGAGAAGCATCTCTCAGTGTAGGCCTCACAGAATAATTTGTATTTGCTGCATGTCAATGAGAGAAGTCGCATGTTGCTTCAGACACAGAAGCACGCTGAGCCTTTGTGTCTGAATAGGAAGGTACTTTGTGTTGGATGGTGTAGCTTGGATTTTACTTGTCGGTCATGGACATGACCAATAATAATATAATAATAATAACGTAGCGTTTATGCTCTATAACAGTTTATTATTGGAATCATCCTAGTGCTGAGTCATAAGGTTGAGCTTAAAGTAGTTTTAATGGAGCAGCATCTTCGTTGAGCCATGTCAGGAAAGAGCACCAAGATAATTTAAGGAGGGACCCTGAAGTCCCAGCATGGAACCCACACACTGACCTGCATGATGGACTGCAATGAAGTACCTTTAACAAAGTACTGCACAAACTAAATACAAATTAGAGATACTTGTACTTCAGTATTTATTCTTGTAGTTTAATTTCACTGTGTCTTAGAAGCAAATATGATACTATTTTAATCAAACTATATTTGACAGCTTTTGTTCCTTGGTATTGAAATAAAGAATATTTCCCATCTACTGAAAGTCATTTATCTCATTTAATTCAAATCATTTTGAAGCATATTTTGGATAAATAGAATTTCTGTGGATGAGACAACATGAAAATGGATAGATGGATGAATTTCTTAAGCTAAAATTGGAATCTTGGATTTTGCTCCTGAAAGTTTAATGTTTTTAGATAGAAATGTTTTTTGTTTCAGTAAAAGTGTTCAACATATGATCTCACAGAATACGATGTATTGCTTCAGATGTAATTAACCAACGGTATTTAAAGCAGTTAAAATAATCTACACCTTCATTTTGGCAGTGATAAATAAACATCCAGCACTGCCACGTTTTTGTAGGGAGCTGCTGAATTTCAGGTCCACTAAGTCAATTGATGATATTACTTGGTACCTTCACTGGCTTCTACTTGTAGTGGAGTATTCTCACAGTGTGAGGTAAGAGTTATGGAAGATTTCCCCTGTGCTCGGTCGACTCTCTGAACCCCCGGCAAACAGAAACCAGAACTTTTAAAAATGTGTTAGTCAGCGCTTTGCTTGTGTTTGGACAGGAAGATTGCATGTTATTCAAGGAGGACAGAAATCAGATGAGTGTGTACAGCAGGATCAACGTTAAGATGTACGGTGATGGCCCGGGGTGGCACACTATGAAGAGGCTGAAGGTCTCCAGCAGCGGTTTAACAGCTCACACCAAGCCAGACACACTTTGAGGAAATCCAGATACACAAATGGAAGACCTTTTAAAGAACTGCAGGATCGGTGTATTGAAATAAATGGCATTCTCATCCACAGACCAGAAAGTGGAAGATGGGTATTTCGATGTGCCAATCATTAATTCTTACCGCCTCACCTCATCCAAAATTTAAGTCTATGTTATTTGAGGTCCTGGAGATAAATAATGCAAAACAAAGACAAAACCAGAATGTGTGGTTCCCACGCCAAGAAGCCTAAAATATCTCATGGCCAAGGGCTCCACATAAAGATGATAACACATGGACTCCTGTATATCATTTTATTTTGTTTTTCACATTTTGAATAATTTGTTTCATTATAAGCTTTGTTTCTTTGGTTCAGCTTGCAGATATTTACGGTAACTATGCTACATTTGTTTGGGCCTTCCCGGTTGTCTCTAAAAGCCTGACGGCTTTTCACATTTCCATCAAGCCCGGCAAACGCTGCATGAGAATCAAGTGGACAAGAACTTATCTGATTAAAGTATGATATTGTTGTGTGTTGCTATATACAACACAACACAAAACAACACACCACACACAGGAAATGTAATACAGGAACTCCAAAAATAATCACACAGAGTTTATGATATGAAAACTACTTGATATGCAGGTTTGTTAGCCCACAGCTAAATCCAACACAACACGCTCCGTGCACATTTAGCTCTGGCTTCCGGATGGGACTCAAGGAATTACTTAAAATGTTTTGCAATATATTTGCTGGGGTCGTTTCTTAAAACAGACATCCCATGAATGTGTGTAAACCGAATACTGATGAACCACTTTGCGAGAATTCAGTCAGAATGTGTGTTTTTGGTAAGTTAATGAACAGACAGCAGTTTCTTTGAAGGCATATCAGAATTGTTTTGCACACAGTATAAAAACAAATATTTCTTATTGTACTTTGTATGACTTAAGTTGGCTAAAATGAGCATTAACTATTGTATTCTATGACTTCTTCATTAATATTAAATACATCACTATTACCATTCAGTAATAGTAATAATAAGAAACAATAGTGACACACATATTACTGAATAACATGTTTGACAAAGGCCTATTCTGTATCTGTTGTCAAGGTTTTAACAGATAACTTGGGCTAATTAAAAGCTCTTACAGCAATTCTAGAAATGAAAGTAATAATAATAATAATAATACATGCACAATCTCAAGAAGGAATAATTCTGGGTCTTCCCATTCTGACAACATGGTGTAGAATGTAGCATTTTCCAAACTCACAATGGATGAATGGAGCGTTAAAGGGTGAGTCTCTGCTGTCAAATGTACAAAAAAATCAATAAAAACTGTTAAACTTCAAAATCACAGGACGGATGAAAAGTGATCCGAGATAAATTGCTACCTTCAGATAAACTGACAGCACCTACACGTTTTAGCATGTCCAGCACCTGCCGCAGCTTTGACATTATAAAATATAATAAGCTTGTTTTCTTCCTGTCAGTTGAATACCTGAGTTGTTGGCGGCCGTGTTCGGCAGCTCGTCCGTCATACAGGAGGCGGCACAGGGCAGAGTGGAGTCAATCATCTTCAGGTATTTCTCCCTGGTCCGCCTGAGAATGAACTTCAGGTCGTTCAGCGGTATCTCGCCTGAAGGTGATGTTTCTTCCTTTCGTTCTGAACACACAAACAGAAGAAGCGTTTTGTCACTTGACAACATCTCAGATTAAAGAGGTGGTATTCAATCCTTTCTGCCAACTTCCTTTAAGATGGGAAAATGTATAATTTGTGATACATGATTAATAAATGATAAATATTTTTGGGAGAAAGATGCATAGTGACTTTTACCTGAGATGTTAAATTCAGTAGCTGGATTTTAAGATTTGTGATTACATTTAATAACTAGGAAAGTACTTAGAGCGCAGACCTCCGCCAAGCAGCTCACTCCCCTCTTAATTGGATTTACACATGGTGATCCAGATCATCATCAAAAGGTTCTAAATTGTTCTTGATATCTTTATCCACCAACCATGAAAAGTAAAAGTTAATCGGAAAATGGGGTCTTCAATGTTAAAATCTAATGTTTTTTACTGACTCCATTCTTGATACGATCTGGATGAAATTAGGTGGTGAGATAGCGGTCCCCACCCTACATGACTGTTTCAAATTACATAAATATCGGTCAATAATAAACCGAGATAGTGAGGAACAAATTTTGAAACTCCATTGACTGCAATGTTAACGAATATTTCAAAGTGAGCCAGAATCCTGTATCTCTTCTGGATCATCACCAAGATGTAATCGTCTGTTCCTGGTAACATTCCCAACATTTCCTGTAAATTTCATTCAGATCTGTCCAGAACCTTTTGAGTTATCTTGCTAACAGACAGACAGACGGACACATGTCGGCGATTACATAACCTCCGCCTCGCCTCTGCGCAGGTGACTTCCTAATTGTTTGGGAGATAGATATCGGGTGGAAATAAAAAACATTTTGAATTAAGTCATTGATATGCACATGCGTGCATACTTATCAGACAGACTGATGAGTGCTTATAAGACAGGCAGACCAGGATTGTGCACACACACTTCACTTAATGAGAAAACTTCAAATCCTACTTTGAACTTTTGCACTTTATAAGGATGCCTTTTCCCAATTTAATGCCAAGTCGAAGATATTGCAATGAATTTCATTAAGGCCTGTGGTCTGTCAGTATGCTTCATTCTGCTCACGGCCTTTTCAAAGAACAGTCCCCCCCCCCATATTTGAAGAATTCCACTCTACTTCCTTTAATCTAGCTCCCCTCAACTAGTGTTTCACTATCTCACCAGCCAAGAGGACATTAAGCGTGTCAGTAAAATAATGATACTTTCGCAGTGTTTCTATGCAGCAGCCTGTGCTGAAGGCTGGAGGGACCTGAGAGTTCAAACTGGTCAGGGAGCTCCGGGTGGCCTCTCTACTTGATAAATCCCTTCTGGCCATTTTTTCTTGGTCTCAGAAGTTTATGCAGATTTAGTGTGAAATATTGTGGGGTGCATGACTGCAGGAAACTGACATGTCCACAATACACTACAACCAAACCTTGTTGGGATGGTTTTACTATTACATTGATACATGAGTTACTGTGTGGAGGAAACCAAAGAGGGAACTTCAGAAGACTAAAAGTTGCAAGCAGGAGATTGTATAGGGTTCTTTTTTTTTACGTATCCAAAGATTGATTTACAAACATGACAACAACAAAAAAAGAGCCATGTATTGTTAATAAAGTTCATTTATGCAATAACTGCAGGGATGAAATGAAAACATGTCAAACAATAGGTAGATTTAAACAAATCTTCAAAGATTATTTCATAAAAAGATATGGAATGGTTTCAGAGGTAATTATTAAACTTTTTATTGTTTTTCTTTTAAATACAAAATAAATAAACACTGGTGATGCAATATATTTAACTACAACAATGAATGCTAATTTTAGTAGGTTCTTCATGTCCATGCCCTGCTTTTGGTTTGCAGCTACGGAATTATTTCGAGATATATTTACTTTATTATACTGCTTAAAATGAAGTACCGGCACTTACTGAGATATTCTTTGACGACAAATGCTTGGACCTTGGCCAATTTTCTCTCTCTCTTCTGCAGGTCAGCTCCTTGGACCAATGGCAGAGGGTGGAGGATACCGAGTACACCTTCATCTGTTCAAAAACAGCAAAGCAGAGAATAATAATAATAAAAGATATTACTAGATAATCTTCAAATCTCAACTATGTTTGAAGCAGAGGATTTTGATATTTCTCAAGTGGGATCAGGGGCATTAGGAAGTTTAAGGGACATCATTTTCTATGGATAAAATACTTTTTATCTTTACAATAAACTGTGCTACAACGGTGAGGTGTCATTTAGGCCACCCTTTATAGTATTGTGCTGCATCGTAAAGAGCCTCAAAAATGTATCTCAAAGGTTCTATAGTGGAAACAGCAGGTTTCTTTAATATCATATAAAGCACAAGAACAATGAAGGACTTTTGTTGGAAGAGAAGATCCAGGTTTAGGTAAAAAACCAAGAAAGGTTTGAGCTTCAAACCGCTGTCATGTCATAACCAGTCAAAACAGCAAACAGACGTGTGGTCATGTTTCTGTGAGACCGGCTGGTGGCCGATAAATATTTACTTCCCTTCTATTCTGTCGATGAAGCCAGACGGACTTTCACTCCAATCAAGCTGAGGAGTCGCTTTCAGGCCAATCAAGCGCTTGAAGGGCTTTTCTTTATCGAAAGAAAACAGATTACCGCTAGACTTTTTCAAATCTCAAGATGTTAGCAAAAGAGTGGTCAAACTTGATTACAGAAAATGTTCTCAATAAAGCAGAAGAAAGACGTGCAAACAGCATGTTGCTGTACTAAAAAAAAAAAAAGAAAGGGGAATGCAATTGTGGTCGTCTGGACTGCTGATGCGACTCATTCAATGAACAACAACAACAAAAACATGGTCGGCGTTGTTATTATGGCAGCAGCGGCTGTGACACACTTCTTCAGAGGGAAATCTACAAAGTCTAACAATCTAAGCATTAAAATTTCAGGAATCATGATTCTGGTTGTTGTGGACACACAGATGTGATGCAATCATTTTTAGATTCAGTGTGAATAACAATGTCCAACCTGACATCCTGAATAAGGAAAAATACACTACAAAGGATCACAGAATGTTTTAAAATGTTCTTCAGTGTTAAATCAACTATTATATAAAACTAAAATGACATATATACATGCATGTTTTCATCACCCTAAACAATAACAGGTGTAAAAAAATGTTTTTAACTGTCTGAGTGAAGCTTAACTGTCAGACGGAAAAACGAATATAATACTCAGAAGAACATAATTTACCTGATGATGATGACGGAGATCGTTCTCTGAGCAACGCAGAGACTGTTGCCATGGCAGCTGCCCCATTGATTTGACCATCTGAGGATAGCATCCTTACCCAGCAGGCTTCACTCTCAATATTGTCAGAGCCCTGGACGAGCAGGAAGTAGTGAACAGTCTCACCTCTTACCTCTACATCAGGCACTGCAGGGTGCAGACAGAAGGACAGATTAGACCAGAGTATACCTATGACAATAGGAATATAACTTTCTGTCCCCTTATGAGAGCTGCTGTTTTTACCCTGCTTTGTCCAATCCGTTACAACTGCGATGAAAATTGTATTGTTCTACATTCTGATTATTTAGTCCATACATTTCTACTTTATCATACTAATACTTGTTTGTTTGTTTTTTCCATTGCTGGTTTTCCAATAGATGAGAAATAACAGTTGCATTATGGCGGTGGGATTTAATAAGTTTTTCTTCTTCCCACTCCTTTTCAAGCACTATATAATGTATTATTTGCTATTTTTGTGTACATGAACTTTGGTGGTTGTTTTGGACATATTTGTTGGGTTTTTGTTTCTTTAGTCGATGTATGGTTTCTTGTACGCAAAAAGGTATAATTTTGTTGTTTTTAATTTTTATTCCGCTTGAAACAAATTAATAAATAAATAAATAACTATATCATACTTATTTCAACTAGACTCTGTAATAATCATTCATTCAATACGTAATGAAAAGGACTTGAAGATGAAGATCAGTCAAACCGGTTAAGGACTGTGGTCTCTTGACGATAGACTCTTTCCAGCGCTGAGAGCTGAGCTGGCTGGCTGCCGGCTGGGCGTTGGGGGTGACGGTACAAGTGAGGCTGAACAATGCTCCCACCTGGTAATTGAAACACAGTAGATAAACACAATCCCATAAACCACACAGATTAATCCTATACGCATCTTCTAATCTACTGCAGGCACTCATTATATTTGAATGGGGACTAAAGTAAACAGAAATCTAAATCATATGTCATTTATTTACTTCAGTGGAAATTACAAAGTTCTACGGACGATGAATTTCAACATTGGAATAAGAGCACAGTTCAGGGGACGATACCTTTCCACGCAGGGACCTCAGCTGGTCAAACAGAAGTTTGGCTTTCATTGATTTCCCAGACACGCTTCTGTTTGTTGTTGGTGAAGGAACAATCGAGTATGGAGGAGAATGTGCTGCAGAAGAGGACTCGAGTTTGACTGGAACTAAAGTATCACACACATTATTTTATGATTTGTTCTCAGACTTGGACCTAAACTTGATTTCAGTTTCTGGTTTGTGGACATTCCTTACATTGTTTTGGTGCATTAGCTGGGATTTGCCATCTGTGGTCTATATATTTTTTTATTGTATTTTTCTCCTTTTAGAATGAACTATGTGACATAATGTTTCTCCAGACACATGCTATCTGTCCTGGCGTTTGAAGTCAAGCCGTTTCATTCCAGTGGATTTATTCAATGACCGGTACTTTATTTCTCACGAAACACATCAACAAACAATTCAGGAATGAGGATACAGTTCAAACTGGGTCCCGGATATCAGAAAGTTGGGCAGGTCTGACAGATCAAACAGCTGAATCCAATCTAAAACTTGTGTGTAGTAATGGAAGACCTGTAAACACAGAGCAGAAAGACAGCAAGAATGTTTATATACAATTTATTTACACTTGATACAAAATACTGAACCCAAACCAGTTCAGAGGTTGTTCTACAGCTAAGCCCAAAATCTCAACAGCACGAGGGTAAAGCTTTAAATCGGCACTGGACAGAACACGGCATACAGAAATCCTGTATTATTTTAGGAACACAATAGTTTATTAAGTGAGGGGTCCAACTAGGTGTCCTCTAACAGGAACAAACTGCCAAGTCAAGTCACGTTACATACGCTATATATAAAACGTCAGCATAATTAAAGAGACCATCAAGCCGACATCGGTGATGCAGCCTAAATTAATGAGTTGAATAAAAACTGGCACGTGATGAAATGGTATTAGTTCCACAAATGAATGATATCACATCTTTTACCTTTCCTCCTCCAACACGCACCGTAAACAACAGTTCTCATCAACAGCTCCACAGAGAAGAAAAACAGGAACAGCTCTAAGTGTACTTTAAGAATGGGCATACAAATAATGTTTGGCTAAATGTACTTTTCATGCAATATTCTGCTTTGTAACTGTAGTTTTACTGCAGCATAAAGGCTGCACCCCAACAACGAGGTACTACCGGTACTTCTCACAGTTTGTCTGACTTTTAGGAAAATGTCAGCAGTGTTGAAAATCAATAAGGACTGAAAGCAATGAAAAGAGGACAGATTCTTATCAGACATATAACAACATAATTAAATACCATAGAGCACAAAAATGTTGGGCGGGTGTGACAATAATACTTATACTTCATACTTAAACTGCAGGTTAACCCAACATGCAGTAGATTTCATACATATCACTCTGAACATGCTTTTGTTTGCGTGGTCACAAACCAGAGCATGTGTGTGTGTGTGTGTGTGTTAATAATGATCACAGCAATTACTTATGACAGTAACGAGGCTTAGCCGTTTTTTACGCGTGTTTACGTCACTTTACGGTTAGTTGTCTCCGGAGTGAAGAAATACGATCTGTCGTCGACGGTATTTTTTGATTGTGTGCCAGAACAATCGTTGCCATCTGCTGCTCTGTGCAGGGATCATAGAAGATCATAGATCTACACTACACAACACTAACTAACAGCATACACCAACACACACGTCCTGCTGAATGATTACACACGACAGCACAAACACAGATTTTGTGTTGCCAGACACACAGCAGACAATTATCACTCTAAAAACATGGAATTTAAACAATATAAAACTAAATAAGAGCCAATCTGTTTGCTTTAAGAGATTATTGAGTACTGTACTCAAAGTATTAATATTCTGTATGTACATTTATTTAATGTGTACGACTGTCATCCTTTGAATTCATGCTAAATGACAATTGAAACTGCCTGTGTGTGTGTGTGTGTGTGTGTGTGTGTGTGTTTGCGCACACACTACAGTTCCGACATCAGTCCATAACTTCCTGGACACGGCTCCTGTGTGGGTTTTATAGTTAGGAACATTAATTAATATTAGAAACCTAATTATAGAACTATATTATACCAGATGTTACGAAAGGTCCCCTCACCCACAGTACACACTCTACTGTGGGTGAGCAAAGTGCCTACAGCACTCGGGAACAATGACAACAAGTATTGATCAGAGGCAGCTACAGGAAATAATCAACAAACAGCTTTTGAAACCACAATGCAACAGTCTGCGTAACAACGACAACAATGAAAAACCTCATGAATGTGGTTGCCTGAGGTGCTGGGAAAAGATAAATAAGATACAGCTATGACAGAATTGGTTTCTGACCACTGAATTGATGCATACATCTCTAAATTGAAGAAGGAGGAAAAAACACAGATGCCTTTATACTGATCGTTTGGAAACACAACTTGTTGATTATGGAAATTACATGTTATGGTCTTCACAGTGCACGGATATAAAAATGTTACTTTGAGATGCTCATTTCTCTCATCTTCATCAGTAGCAGAGAACTGCATAAGGGACCAGACTTAGGAGGGATGATGCTCTCTTCCTGAGATGATCTGTGCTATAGAGGACTGAAGGCTGTGTGGTTTTATCTATTTTACTGCATAACCCTATAGCATAGCGATGTAGTTTTGCATTCTATCATTTGTCATTATTTTATGTTTCATATTGCACGACTGCACAGAGAAAGATTCCTGGTTTGTTTATCCTTTCACTGCCAATGGCAAATAAATCGATTCTGATTCTGATTAAAAGCACACAGCCAGTAGTAAAACAATGAGAGCCTTTCTTTAGACTGCCTTCATTTGCTGCAGTGCGATCTTTGAAAACCTGCCGGTGCTCTCTATGCGACGCAGGCAGAATGTGCAACACAGTGGTGTTTTATGTACCTGTCTCAAGGTGCTTTGGATCATGAAACAATATTTATTATGACTCTTATAACGTAGTTCATATCATCCTTGATGCTGCATTTTGTCCAGCTTTGCATACATTTACTTCTGTAAATTCTCAATTATGAGCTGCATGCGTCCCAAGTTGTCAAGTCGTCACCTGCTTATTTTATTCAGAACATTTATTTGCCACTGTAGCTAACTCCTCTGCTGGCTCAGAGGCTGAACAACAATTGCACTCAATACCAAGACATAAAAATGCACAACAGCCCTTCCTGCAACAGGTGTAAGGCATTTCATGTTGGTATTACAGACAAAAACGCACAGAATCTTATTGAATTCAGTCCCACAACTCCCCGTTACGCATAGTAGGATCCAATAAATAGAAAGGCATAAAGATTCAGAAAAAAAAGCTTTGGTTTTATTCAGTATCCAGTCACTAAACACAACGTTTGTAACAAAATGTCCTTACAAAACAAAACTAAACCAACTTAAATTTAACAAGAACATACAGAAATGAAAACTGAAGAGCTGCAGACTCACCTCTGACTGCATTTGGTGGTCTGTAGTGATGTAGGGGCCTTCCAGGAGACTGGACCCGGACGTCTGATGAACTGGAGAGCGCAGAGAAAAGCCATCGAAGCGCAGCTCTGACACATTCTGAGGGAAAGCGATACGCACATGTAGGAGAGAATGATTCACAAAACAAAAAGAAAAAGAAAAAGCCATTTGAAATATTTAGGTCAAATTCCACACAATCTCTTGCAGTGTGTATCGTAGTGGAAGAAATGGTTGGAAGTTAGCTGCTGTGCTACGTAGAACAGAGACACAAAAACGCTGACTTGGCAGATTGCTATGATGCTACAGAGCACCATAGAGCTGTAAAGTATTTGCGTTCACATTGACTCTGGTTTAATGGCGTTATAGTCGACAGTGTGTATACACACAGACACATCGTTATATATTGTGTATAACCCAACTGTAAAGTGTTCGTGGTTGTTCTCAGACGGCGTTTATTCCTTTGGGAGTAAGTCTTTGTTCCGCCACTCTCCAACTACAACGTTCGATTGGCTGACTGCTGGAGGTCATTTATTGAAGTTGAAGCTGCATACTTACCTCAGAAAAGAAAAGAAATCACTTGCCAAGCATGCGATGGCACTGGCCAAGACAAGGATACAAATAATAATAAAAAATATTCAAGAAATATTAACTAGAATGATAGCTGCATTTGTTTGGTAATGTCAAGTTTTTCTGGCAGCATGGTGGCGTAGTGGGTAGCGCTGAGACGACGCTCTCATCTACAAGAAAATGAATGGATGGATGTTTTCACTCCAACAGGAAGATTATATTCTGAACACTAAACTACAGCAGTTATTTATTTTCATCCTTTGAAAACCTCAGCCAAAGAGAGACTTCTAGGGCGAAGCCGAGATTTCTTCCCACTCTTCTTTAAAAGCAGAAAACGCCACTAAAAGCTTGTCAATCAAAGAAAGTTTGTTCTCTCTTCTCCCAACTGACTTTGGCAGGGGATTAATTCACTGCTGAAAGTGTTCTCCTGCTTGTAGGTTAAAGTTAGCCTGACAGTGATAGACAGAAACCCCATCCAAGAATCTGCCAAAAAAAAAAAAACAATTCTAGAAGGTGTCTGACATTTTACGAACAGTTTCCATGTTCTCCTCGACAATCCATGTTAGGTCACCAAACTGCTGTCAGAAACACCATCAGCCCAAACTGTGGATGACCCCAAAGATAATGTGAGGAAGCTCTGCTGGAAGTTTGTTTTCACATTCATCAGCTTTCATCTCTGCAAGTATAATATGGATGCTTGAGGCCTGCAGCAGAAAGTCACTGAAAAAGTGACTCACACCATTCTACAAAACACTTATTCTTCCTCTAGCTAATGAGCCACCTACTTTGTCATTAGCACCATCTTTGGATTGCATCGTTCTCCTGCGCTTCCAGAGTCGCTCCAGTCTTACTTTAATATTTCAAATTTGTTATTTTCTGGAATTCTCTGGAGCAACCTGGAATCAGAATTTCCTTCGGGAGTAATACAGTTCTATCTTATCTCTTATCTTATTCTATATTTGCAGCTTCTGTAATGCGTTTCCCTACTCTGAGCAATGGGCTGTTCACTTGCTGCACACTGTAAAAGTTATCTGCGGTTTCCACCATATTTTATTTAATTAAAGACAAATGTGAAAGAAATGAGATGAAAGGAACAGTATTCTGCATTTTCCCTCTGAGGTTCTTACCTTCTTCTCTCTGATGAGAATACCACCCCGCCATAATTCTCGGCAGTCGATAGAGCTCTCTAGGTCAGTGGCCTCCACCAGATCAGCACTCAGGTAGGATGCCGCTTTCTGCCACCTGAGCAAGAGAAAATAAGGGACAACTCAATAAACCAGGACAGGGACACTTCAGCAACATTTGCAAATGTTTTTTCAAAACAGAAATGTAATTGTCTCATTATAAATCTGTGTGCAAAATGTAGAAGGATTGCTTAGCATTCATGCAGCTATTGAGTCCCGTACTGAAATGAGAGAACTTCTGTAGACATGCTTTGTTAACGCTTGTTTATTGGCGCTATTATATCGCCCCCTAGTGGTAAACATTTCATACAGCACTGGCGCTTTCCTGCCATTGAACCATTAACTGCAATTTCCAATCAGCATTTGAAATTTGGCATAAAACCAGTGGTGTGTGTTTTTATGTAAATCAAGTAATTGTTCATTTTTCATCTCCTCACCCTGTGGTGTGTTGTGTTACGATAGTGATTTTAGCAGCATGCCAGCAGGACATGTGTTTGAGTACGCCCAGCAGAGGCAGCATGTCTTTAATGGGAGGTGACTGCTCTGCAGAGCCCAGCAGCAGCACATCCAGCAAAGCTTTCCCTGGGGGGGGGCAGGAAGGAGACAAACAATAGAAGAATGAATATAGTAATTCTTATTTGTTCACATACATTCCTCTGTAGGATTTCAGGAGGGGTTATCAAACTTGACACAAATCTTAACAGGCAGAAGGAACCGGTAATTAATGATTTCAAGTATTTAGCTCTGTGGAAGAGAGGTTGGAGTGGCTTCAGCTCCTCGGGGAAGGTAACAATGGAAGGGGGCTGATCATGAACTCCTGTGGAAGAAGTGCATTACAAAATGGTCTTAAAGTGAAATATCGCTTCAGGGTGCAGACCTTTTAAGAAGCACTCAGAACAGACACATCTCCATCCTGCCGGTGGATAGTGCATATTTATCAGGTACAGTTGGCCACCTTCTCTATGAGACGGCTGCAGGCAGATTGTCAAACACTAATTGCTTAAAACTGGACTGGATCCTTGCCACACAGCTGAGGACTTTGGCTTCAGAACAGAGGTTTTATTCCATTGCGAACGGAGGCCTTTGGCAAAAATAAAACTCGCACTCTGAGGAATATTTTGTGAAGTAAACTAACTTTTTTCCATTTTTGACTTTCAGTAAGCTAGAAAATTCTTGTTTTCCCTATCAAAATAAAATAGAGGAAACCGAAAATCAAAAAAATCAAAACCCAAAAATATCCGAGCAGTAATGTGTGGAAGCATTTTGGAATAAACACCTTGGATAGAGTAATTTTACCTTCAAATGAATTTTATGTCATAATATTCTAATATAGATATTTTATACTGTGGACAGGCCTCCTGAGCAAACACTCAACACCTTCACAAATGACAGCAACATGATAAGAATACGAACTTTACCATTAATATAAAGACAGCGCGCCCTGTCAAACGGGCAGCAGTACCTGGAGGTGGTAGCTTGTCTGACAGTTGATGGAGTCCCTCTGCAATCTCCTCTAAGAGCCTGTTAAGAGAACAAAATTAGATCCAGTGTTTTCACAGGGCCAACGAAATGTCATGTAGCTGCAGTCAGTCCTCCACACACATCGCTGCAAAGCACCGTGAGATGCGAGTCTCGTCATTGCTCTGGGAACAATTTCCTATAAAACTCATCTTCAAAAAAAGGGAATTATTTTTAGTAACATAAAAGAGATTTAAATATTTTAGATTATAGCATTTTTAGCATCTTTTCTGACAGCATCTACCAAATAAGGAGAACTGGGCAATATATAATTTGCAGGCACCAAATAATCCTGATGTTGGATACTGGAATTCAAAATAGAGGAGGTCATCAGCATTTAGAATAAAATTTGACATTAAATAGAAAGATATGTTGGAAACATTTAACTGTACAAACAGTGTTTAGTTATGAATACATTTGTGATAAATAGAAGAACATAAAAGCTACATTGACACATTTTACTTTGCAATCTCCCACTCACTCTGCCACCACTGACGGGTCCACCCTTTGGTCCATTGTCTCTTGATTTCTCACACAACTGAGACATGAGTCCACAGCACTCGGTTTCCCCTCTTCATCAGATTTCTGACGAGCTGTCCCCAGCTCTTCCCAGTCTGAGCTGCAAAACTATGAAACAAGTGATACAGGTGTGCGTAAAACAAACATATTCCTGACTGTCTTATAATATACATGACATATATATACATCATACAATAGTTTGACCAGAAAAAGTATTCCAATATTTCTCCTCCACAACATATTGACGGCTTGTTTCAAAGCTTCCCTTTCAGTAACCTTTATCTGTGAGTGACCTCCACAACACATCCTCATTTTGCCTTTCCAGACGTACTGTTTTACACACAAGGAAGAAAAGCTTCAAGCTCAAAAAAGACTGGAAGTCTGATTCGATAGGTGGATTTACGTCTAGATCACTCAACATTTTATGACAGGAGCCTACTAATTGTTTAGAATCAAAAAATTACAAAAGAAATCTAAGTCCGTGGACGTTTTCTCTCGTCGCAGCATCAAATTTAAACAAGAAGCATCAGGTGATAGCATATCCCCCCCCAACCCCTGCAAAATCCAACGGATATTTGTATTTTTGAATGAATGCAAAATTGTTAAATTCAGCAGACAATGAATGAAAAGAAAAAAAGCTTAGACTGGTCAAAGAAAATAAAAGTGACAAGATGTGCTTTACAAATGAATCTTACTTTTTCTTTGGAATAAAACAATTATTTGCAAATAATTATTCAAATACAGTAAAGTACAAGAAGGATTTTTAAAGTTATACTTCAGACAGACATTCCAAGATCCAAGGCAAACAAATTGCAGAAGGCACAACTCCAGCATCAGTTTGATGTTTTACCTGAGTTAACAAAATAATTCTTCCAGACGGACTGCGAGCTATAGTCCCTGGCGAGGACTGGAAAATGTAATCGTGGCTCCAACACAAGCCACGGCAGGCCAGTATTGTCTCACCTGAGCTGCTCCTTGGCATGCCTGAAGAGCAAAGTACTGCCTCTGAACCGATGGCCTGCCGCTAAGCGAACAACCTGAGGAAACGAAGAGGGCAAAGGTGCAAGGAAAACGAGTGTAACAACAGCTTCCAAGCGAAAGATGGCCAGTGTGACAAACTGTACCTGGAAATGCAGAGACGCCCCTGTCCCACTCCTGAGTGGAGACATCCACAAGTCTCTCATACAACTGCTTTACCGGCTGGAGACCTGAGAGCAATGCTAGTTTAGCCAACACGATTTCTCATATCTCTCACCACTGGTTCTCATTCAGGTACTGTACTGTAGAGATATGGTAGTGAACTAACTCCCTCTTGAAATAAACTTAAGGCTATGTGAACATAACTTAGACAGTTATGGAAAACATAAAATGTGTAGCATTAATCAAAATGTGCAAGCAGATAGTGACGTTTTCTAATCCACTGCTTTCTTGGCGATAACATCAATCATCGTATATGATGTAGCATAGCATAAGCTAGTTCATCCTAAACAGTGTGTTTCAAAGAGAACCAGCACTTACATTTATAATCCTCCCCCAGGTCGTCATCAGTCTGACAAAATGATATGACCAGCGTGTACCGGTCCATGTTACGAAGTGTTAATAAGTTCCTAGTTAAGGTATGAGAGTTAATCGATCAAATGTTTACAACTGTGTTCATCAAATTTCCCGGTACCGGTAGTTACTCTTCTTCGTCGTTAGTGAAACTTTGGCATCTGAAAGTCGACCTCAAAGTGCGTCGCCGCCACCTAGAGGACAGACATCAAATTACAACGCACACCTTGCAAAGTTGGAAGATGCCTCAGATCGGATGAGCGTATTCATTTCATAGAATCTACACGAGCCTTAGCACCAAAGTCATCTTCATACATCCACTCACAATGAACCGTAGTAACTCTATAAAAATAGCAGAGAATAATATCTTGCCATGCTTTCAATTTGAAAACGATTTCAATCTCATGACAACATATTTTGAACTAAAACTAAATAATACCTTTGAGATTTTTCAGTAAATGAGGTGACTCAAGTTTATCAAGCAGATATTTTATTTACATATACTATTTATTTACATGGATGTAGTGAGGGAAGACATGAGAGTGGCTGGTGTTGGGGAGGACGATGCAAAGGACAGGGTGAAGTGGAGAACATTGATTTGCTGTGGCGACCCCTCACGGGACAAGCAGAAAGTAAAAGATGATACTGTGAGATCAAAAATATCTCACATAAATATACAATCAAAATATTGCACATTATTTTCATTATAATCGAAGTGAAAAATAAAAAAATAAATAAAAAAAAGGAAATTCTTCACAACTTTAATGCTCATAAGTAAATGTTATGTGACTTCCACTTTTGCAAACTGATCAACCGGTTCTAATACTCAGCGTCCAACACACTATTTTTCAAACGCGAGCATGACTAGTTGATTTCCACAGTTTGCTCCTGGACATAAACGATATAGTGGTGAGTGTTGTCTGCCTGAGTGAGCACTGTCAGAGCCTCCAGTCCGTGTCCATCCTCCACCACCATCAGCTGGTTACCAGTTAGAGCTCCCTCTTCATTCATCACCATCAGCTGATTGCTGCAGGTACCGAGTACCTGCTCGTCAGCCACCTGCCAATTCAACCACAAGTTAATATCAACATTTTGTTGTTCCCATTTTTGATTTTCCAAGTAGCTGATGTGAACTTATTTACTTCTTGTATGACAGTAACGGTGCCCGGAGCCATGGCAACCATCGAGGTGACAGCGTCATAAGCCTCTGAGCTGAATTCAGTGACCTGCTGGATGTTGACTGAATGTAAAAGACACATGTTTATTGTTGAGAACACATATAATAAAGCATATTTACACCACATAAACATTAATAGCTATGAGCAGTATTTCCCCCTATTATTATTGGTAAACAAAAACTTGAAAAAGATCATAAATGACTGTTGGATGCTGTAAGACAATGATCTACCGTTGTCTTGCAGCGCTGCTACATGTGCTTCCGTCAGCTGCCTTTCATCCTCCACAGAGACATACTGGGCTTCTACTGCCTCCCCGACCTGGATATTTATACACATGGCAAGAGACCGTATCATCATGAAGTACTTGTTTTGACAACAAATAAACCTATGCTGTTTGGGAAGGAGATTTATGTTTAAAAAAAAAATAATAATAAAAATAAACGTGATTTGTCATGACTGCAGATGAGGATAGAAATGTGATTGATAGCATGCAGCCATGCTAGCAGCTCTGTGTGGTCTTACTTTGATACATTAGCATGTTAACATTCTTGCAAGTAAAATGCTCCAACAGCAGATATAATGATATAGTACACAAAAGTAGCCACAAAAGAAGAATTCATCCTCTGTGAACCAAAAACAGCTACAACAACCCCAAAAATTAGATTGATATGTTTTGTACTATATTTTCAACTTTTTGACCCAATAGTGGCAAAACCTTACAGTCAGTTGAAATTTATGCTCAGATGATCCCAGTCTATCCCATAATATCTTATATCTCGATGTGGACTAAGAGACAGACTTGCATATACTGTATTGCGTTCGCGAGAGATGCATCTCTACCATGGCTAAAAATAGCTCACTGGCTTTCTCACAGACTGTGTGTGCGTGTGTGCGTGTGTGTGCGTGTGTGTGCGTGTGTGTGCGCTTACGATTTACCTCCCAGGTGCTTTCCACCACTTTCAGGCTGTGTTTGCTCTTCAAGTGCCGGTTCAGCTCCCACTTGGTGCCATAAACAAACTCACATTGGGGACACTTCAGTCCACCTAAACACAGGCGCACACACATTTTAAATTAGCTAGTTAGTACAGTTACAAGAACAACGCAAGTGGATAATGAATGACACTAATTTAGTTCTAGCTATGCTGTGAACTACCTAAATGGCTATTACAGTTCGTCAAGTGTCATCTGACTACAGTCAAAGGTCTAGTCTGGTACAGTCAGAGCAGAGACCAGACCTTGATGTTCCAGAGCGTCAGGGTTCGGCACTCCAGGTCCAGCATTGTGATATTTCTGATCCGGGTGTTTCATGTTATAGTGCCGCTTCAGAGGACCAGCTACATTACAGGAGTAGAGGCAGTGTGCACAACGGAATGGCTGCACATACAGAAAAAGCACAAGTTAATGCAAATGAAATACAGCCGTGACATTCTACATTTAGAACATTGATTGAATTTTATAAGTAATAAAGGATGGGTGGTGTGTGTGGATCTTAGTTTAGATTTATTTTTGATACCAGAAGAATAGAATTGAAAGTTAAAATTGTCTAACTTAGAAAATTCTGAACAATGCACACTATAAATAAAACAGAATCTCGTCTAGATATTAAATAAAAAACACTATTAATTCCAAAATTACTGTATAATCTAATCGATCCTTAAAACAGGCAATTAAGATAAGTAAGATAAGATGAGATAATGAAAGAAAATGAATAAGTATCTTTCTTTACCCATTTTACATGTCGGTCAGATATAGTAGAGTCAAAGTGCATCTCTACACCCAAACTTTGTGTGTATTCTGACCTTGAACTCAGCGTGTTGCTCCAAGTGTCTCAGCAGGGAAGGTTTAGAGACAGAGGTGAAGTCACATTCAGAACACTGATACCGCTTCCCTGAACAAACACAAAATAACACTCTGCGTCG
This sequence comes from Brachionichthys hirsutus, assembly GCF_040956055.1. NCBI lineage: Eukaryota > Metazoa > Chordata > Actinopteri > Lophiiformes > Brachionichthyidae > Brachionichthys > Brachionichthys hirsutus. The sequence continues at coordinate 10,331,923 of NC_090899.1, forward strand.
GTATTAGCATTACCAGAAAAAAATAACAGTGAGCATTATGGACCAAGGTGGTGGATCAAGTGATAAGGGAGGGCGGATTGTGCGTACCTTCATCCGTGTGACTCAGTCTGTGGCTTTTCAGAGTGACTTTGTATTTGAACTTTTTGCCACACAGATCGCAGAGGTGAGGCCTTTCTGTGCTGTGTCGGTTCATATGAGTCTTCAAGTTACTCCTGCTGCGGCCCGCATAGTCACATATGTTGCAGATGTATGGCTTCAAGCCTGCGCACATGGACACAGAAACATAAAAACCATAGCATATCATAAAAGAGTCAACTGAAAACCACAAGGTGTGTGTATTTAGCTAAAAAAAATTAGCTAAATAAGCATGCATTCATTCTTACTCTGTATGTTTATATAATAGAAGGTTACATAATGTAACACATTTTTCTGGGAACACTGGGCTGTAATGAAATAAAAATGTATCTTAAAGCTGAAAGAAGCAGCATGTCTCATATTTTTCTGTAACGTCTGCCAGTTGTTCTTGCCAGATTCTTTTCATCGTGGAGATAAAGCCAGCGTCACATGTACGCCTGGTTTTTGTTTGGGTTCCCATAATAATAATTTCACAAGTGATTTGACCAACAAGCTGATTTCCTTCCGCAGCATCCGTGTGTTTTCAGTTTCGTCCATCTTCCTGGAGGGCAGCCAGTCGTGGAAGAGGCAGATGGAATCTCAGATCAAACGTTACTCCAGCAGAAGGACACTAATGAGCTCAGGTGCGTTTCCACAGTAATCAACTCCTTTGTCTGTGTTAAAGGAAGAGGAACATCACACCTTCATGGGCCCAGATGTGGCGCTGGAAATCACTGCTGTTCTTTAGGAAGTAAGAGTCACAGTAAGGGCACTTCTCTGCTCGCTTCACCATCAGTCCTTTACCTCGCATTGGGAGCGTACCTGTCCAGCGCAAGAACGCAAACAAACATAAAATGAAATCGCAGCCTTGAAATTCCACAGGTAGAATTACAAAAAATTAAAAAGTAATTAAAAACTGTTTAGTCAATGCATATACTGTTCTAAACTGCAGTACATGTCAGAAGAGATTATTAATCAATCCCAATAGGAATTATCACTGTGTTTCTTGGCCATAATATGAAATAAAAGGACTTAATCTACGGTAGATCATCACTGTAATAAACTAAAATCATGAACTGGAGACAGCCCACTAGAAAAGTTGCCAAAACATGCCACAAAAAAGGACCGAGCAGTCTTCTGGTTCTTTGCAAAGTTTTCACTCTGTTTACTACAGTAATTATTAGGTTAGCCAAATACTACTAGTACTTAAAGCAATATCACAGTTGCTCTGAAGCTACCCGAGAAAAAGCTGAACCAGGTTGCGTG